>NW_027143172.1:0-77748 GCF_026170545.1 Melanerpes formicivorus
AGGGCTGTGGCTGGGGCTGGGTCCAGGGTGGGGCTGGGGCAGGACTGGGGCGGGGGCTGGGGCAGGGCGGTGGCTGGGGCTGGGGCTGGGGCTGAGGGCAGGGCTGGGCTAGGGCTGGGGCTGGGGCTGGGGCAGGGGCCGGGGCTGGGGCTAGGGCTGGGGCTGGGGCTGGGCTGGGGCAGGGCTGGGCCTGGTACTGGAGATGAGGCTGGGGTGGGGCTGGGGCTGGGGCTGGGGCAGGGGCCGGGCTAGGGCTGGGCTGGGGGCAAGGATTGGGATGGGGCGGGGGCTGGTCCTGGGCTGGGGATGAGGCGGGGTTGGGGCTGGGGCTGGGCTGGGGCAGGGCTGGGGCTGGGGCTGGGGTTTGGGCTGGGGCAGGGCTGGGCCTGGGCTGGGGATGAGGCTGGGGTGGGGCTGGGGCTGGGTCCAGGGCAGGGCTGGGGCTGGGGCTGGGGCTGGGGCAGGGGCCGGGCTAGGGCTGGGCTGGGGGCAAGGATTGGGATGGGGCGGGGGCTGGGCCAGGGCTGGGGCTGGGGCTGGGTCTGGGGTGGGGACTGGGGCAGGGCTAGGCCTGGGGCTGGGCTGGGGCTGGGGCAGGGCTGGGCCCGAAGCTGGGGCAGGGCTGGGCTGGGGGCAGGGATAGGGATGGGGCTGGGATGGGCTGGGGCAGGGCTGGGCCTGGGCTGGGACCGGGGCTGGGCTGGGGAAGGTCTGGGGCAGGGGCTGGGCTGGGGACGAGGGTGGGGCTGGGCCAGGGGCTGGGGACAGGGCTGGGGCCGGGCTGGGTCTGGGCTAAGGGCAGGGCTGGGCTAGGGCTGTGGCTGGGGCAGGGCTGGGGCCGGGCAGGGTCTGGATTCGGGGCAGGGCTGGGCTGTGGCTTGGGCTGGGCTGGGGCAGGGCTAGGGCTGGGGCTGGGCTGGGGCTGGGGCTGGGGCTGGGGGCTGGGATGGTGCAGGACTGGAGCTGGGGCAGGGCTGGGGCGAGGCTGGGGCTGGGTTCGGTGCAGGGCTGGGGCTGGGGCATGGCGGGGGCTGGGGCTAGGGCTGGGTCCAGGGCTGGGGCTGTGCTGGGCTGGGCTAGGCCTGGACTGGGGCCAGGGCTGGGGCTGGGGCTGGGGCTGGGTCAAGGGCTGGGGCTGGGCAGTGGCAGGGGGTGGGCTGGGGTCTGGGCTGGGCCTGGGGCAGGGCTGGGCCTGAGGCTGGGGCAGGGCTGGAGTAGGGCTGGGGCTGGTTCTGGGCTGGGGGCAGGGATGGGGATGGGGATGGGCTGGGCTGGGGGAACGGATGGGGCTGGGCCTGGGGCTTGGGCTGGGGCAGGGGTGGGGCCTGGGCTGGGACCGGGACTGGGCTGGGGTAGGGCTTGGGCAGGGGCTGGGCTGGGGATGAGGATGGGGCTAGGGCAGGGGCTGGGGCTGGGGCTGGGGCTGGGTCCAGGGCTGGGGCTGGGGCTGGGCTGGGGCCGAGGGTGGGGCTGGGGCTGGGGCTGGGGCTGGGTCTAGGTCCAGGGCTGGGGCTGGGCTGGGGATGGGGATGGGCTGGGGCAGGGCTAGGTCTGGGGCTGAGGCTGGGGATGGGCTGGGGCTGGGTCCCGGGCAGGGGCTGGGCTGGGGCTGGGCCTGGGCTGGGGCAGGGCTGGGGGTGGGGATGAGGGTGGGGCTGGGCTGAAGTCTGGGCTGGGCCTGGGGCAGGGCTGGGCCCGAGGCTGGGGCAGGGCTGGAGTAGGGCTGGGGCTGGGGCTGGGGCTGGGCTGGGGGCAGGGATAGGGATGGGGCTGGGATGGGCTGGGGCAGGGCTGGGGCTGGGCTGTGGCTGAGGCTGGGCTGGGGATGAGGGTGGGGCTGGGCTGGGGTCTGGGTTGGGCTAGGGCTGGGCGGGGGCCAGGGCTGGGGCTGGGGCTGAGTCCGGGGCTGGGTCCAGGGCAGGGGCTCGGCAGTGGCTGGGTCAGGGCTGGGGCAGGGCTGGGGCTGCGGCTGGGCTGGGGATGAGGGTGGGGCTGGGCTGGGGTCTGGGCTGGGCCTGGGGCAGGGTTGGGCCTGGGGCAGGGCTGGGCCCGAAGCTGGGGCAGGGCTGGGCTGGGGGCAGGGATAGGGATGGGGCTGGGATGGGCTGGGGCAGGGCTGGGCCTGGGCTGGGACCGGGGCTGGGCTGGGGAAGGTCTGGGGCAGGGGCTGGGCTGGGGACGAGGGTGGGGCTGGGCCAGGGGCTGGGGACAGGGCTGGGGCCGGGCTGGGTCTGGGCTAAGGGCAGGGCTGGGCTAGGGCTGTGGCTGGGGCAGGGCTGGGGACGGGCAGGGTCTGGATTCGGGGCAGGGCTGGGCTGTGGCTTGGGCTGGGCTGGGGCAGGGCTGGGGCTGGGGCTGGGCTGGGGCTGGGGCTGGGGCTGGGGGCTGGGATGGTGCAGGACTGGAGCTGGGGCAGGGCTGGGGCGAGGCTGGGGCTGGGTTCGGTGCAGGGCTGGGGCTGGGGCATGGCTGGGGCTGGGGCTAGGGCTGGGTCCAGGGCTGGGGCTG
Source organism: Melanerpes formicivorus (assembly GCF_026170545.1). Classification (NCBI taxonomy): domain Eukaryota; kingdom Metazoa; phylum Chordata; class Aves; order Piciformes; family Picidae; genus Melanerpes; species Melanerpes formicivorus. Next base: position 2,509 of record NW_027143172.1, read on the forward strand.
TGCTGGGCTGGGCTAGGCCTGGACTGGGGCCAGGGCTGGGGCTGGGGCTGGGGCTGGGTCAAGGGCTGGGGCTGGGCAGTGGCAGGGGGTGGGCTGGGGTCTGGGCTGGGCCTGGGGCAGGGCTGGGCCTGAGGCTGGGGCAGGGCTGGAGTAGGGCTGGGGCTGGTTCTGGGCTGGGGGCAGGGATGGGGATGGGGATGGGCTGGGCTGGGGGAACGGATGGGGCTGGGCCTGGGGCTTGGGCTGGGGCAGGGGTGGGGCCTGGGCTGGGACCGGGACTGGGCTGGGGTAGGGCTTGGGCAGGGGCTGGGCTGGGGATGAGGGTGGGGCTAGGGCAGGGGCTGGGGCTGGGGCTGGGGCTGGGTCCAGGGCTGGGGCTGGGGCTGGGCTGGGGCCGAGGGTGGGGCTGGGGCTGGGGCTGGGTCTAGGTCCAGGGCTGGGGCTGGGCTGTGGCTGGGGATGGGCTGGGGCAGGGCTAGGTCTGGGGCTGAGGCTGGGGATGGGCTGGGGCTGGGTCCCGGGCAGGGGCTGGGCTGGGGCTGGGCCTGGGCTGGGGCAGGGCTGGGGGTGGGGATGAGGGTGGGGCTGGGCTGGGGTCTGGGCTGGGCCTGGGTCAGGGCTGGGCCCGAGGCTGGGGCAGGGCTGGAGTAGGGCTGGGGCTGGGGCTGGGGCTGGGGCTGGGCTGGGGGCAGGGATAGGGATGGGGCTGGGATGGGCTGGGGCAGGGCTGGGCCCGAGGCTGGGGCAGGGCTGGAGTAGGGCTGGGGCTGGGGCTGGTTCTGGGCTGGGGGCAGGGATGGGGATGGGGATGGGCTGGGCTGGGGGAACGGATGGGGATGGGGCTGGGGTTGGGGATGGGGCTGGGGCTTGGGCTGGGGCAGGGGTGGGGCCTGGGCTGGGACTGGGACTGGGCTGGGGTAGGGCTTGGGCAGGGGCAGGGCTGGGGATGAGGGTGGGGCTAGGGCAGGGGCTGGGGCTGGGGCTGGGTCTGGGTCCAGGGCTGGGGCTGGGCTGTGGCTGGGGATGGGCTGGGGCAGGGCTAGGGCTGGGGCTGAGGCTGGGGCTGGGCTGGGGCTGGGTCCCGGGCAGGGGCTGGGCTGAGGCTGGGCCTGGGCTGGGACAGGGTTGGGGCTGGGGTTGGGGCTGGGGCTGGGGCTGGGCTGGGGGCAGGGATGGGGCTGGGGTTGGGGCTGGGGCTGGGGCTTGGGCTGGGGCAGGGCTGGGGCCTGGGCTGGGACCGGGCCTGGGCTGGGGTAGGGCTTGGGCAAGGGCTGGGCTGGGGATGAGGGTGGGGCTGGGGCAGGGGCTGGGGCAGGGGCTGGGGCTGGGGACAGGGCTGGGGCTGTGCTGGGGCCACGGCTGGAACCAAGGCTTGGGCAGGGCTGGGGCTGGGGCTGGGTCCCGGGAAGGGGCTGGGCTGAGGCTGGGCCTGGGCTGGGACAGGGCTGGGGCTGGGGCTGGGCTGGGGGCAGGGATAGGGCTGGGGCTGGGCTGTAGCTGGGGCTGGGGCTGGGGCTGGGACTGGGGCCGGGCATGGGCTGGGCTGGGGACAGGGCTGGGCTGAGGGCAGGGTTGGGGCATGGCTGGGGCTGGGGGCTGGAATGGGGCAGGACTGGGGCTGGGCCAGTGGCCGGGGCTGGGGACAGGGCTAGGCCCGGAGCTGGGGCAGGGCTGGGTCCGGGCTGGGTCTCAATTCGGGGCAGGGCTGGGCTGCGGATTGGGCTGGGCTGGGGCAGGGCTCGGGCTGGGGCTGGGCTGGGGCTGGGGCTGGGTCAAGGGCTGGGGCTGGGGCTGGGCTGGGGCTGGGGCTGGGTCAAGGGCTGGGGCTGGGCTGGGGCTGGGGCTGGGGCTGGGCATGGGCAGGGCTGGGGCCGGGACTGGGCTGTGGCTGGGGCTGGGTCCAGGGCTGGGGCTGGGGCTGGGCTGGGGGCAGGGCTGGGGCTGGGCTGCGGCTGGGAATGGGCTGGGGCAGGGCTAGGGCTGGGGCTGAGGCTGGGGATGGGCTGGGGCTGGGGGTGGGGCTGGGGCAGGGCTGGGGCTGGGGCCAGGGCTGGGCTGGGGCAGGGCTGGGGCTGGGGCTGGGCTGGGGCTGGGGCTGAGGCCGGGGGGTGGGGCTGTGGCTGGGGCTGGGGCCGGGCTGGGTCTGGGCTAAGGGCAGGGCTGGGCTAGGGCTGTGGCTGGGGCTGGGCTGGGGCTGGGGCTGAGGGTGGGCTGGGGGGGGGACTGGGGCAGGGCTGTTCCTGGGGCCGGGGCTGGGGACAGGGCTGGGGCCGGGCTGGGGCTGGGGGCTGGGATGGTGCAGGACTGGAGCTGGGGCAGGGCTGGGGCGAGGCTGGGGCTGGGTTCGGTGCAGGGCTGGGGCTGGGGCATGGCGGGGGCTGGGGCTAGGGTTGGGTCCAGGGCTGGGGCTGGGCAGTGGCAGGGGGTGGGCTGGGGTCTGGGCTGGGCCTGGGGCAGGGCTGGGCCCGAGGCTGGGGCAGGGCTGGAGTAGGGCTGGGGCTGGGGCTGGGCTGGGGGCAGGGATAGGGATGGGGCAGGGCTGGGCCCGAGGCTGGGGCAGGGCTGGGGTAGGTCTGGGGCAGGGGCTGGGCTGGGGATGAGGGTGGGCCTGGGGCAGCGGCTGGGGCAGGGGCTGGGGCTGGGGAGAGGGCTGGGGCCGGGCTGTGGCTGGGCTATGAGCAGGGCTGGGCTAAGGCTGTGTCTGGGGCCGGGCTGAGGCCGGGGCTGAGGGTGGGCTGGGGGGGGGACTGGGGCAGGGCTGGGGCTGGAACCAGGGCTGGGCTGGGGCAGGGCTGGTGCTGGGGCTGGGCTGGGGCTGGGGCTGAGGCCGGGGGTGGGGCTGGGGCTGGGGCTGGGGCCGGGCTGGGGCCGGGGCTGAGGGTGGGCTGGGGGGGGGGACTGGGGCAGGGCTGTTCCTGGGGCCGGGGCTGGGGACAGGGCTGGGGCCGGGCTGGGGCTGGGGGCTGGGATGGTGCAGGACTGGAGCTGGGGCAGGGCTGGGGCGAGGCTGGGGCTGGGTTCGGTGCAGGGCTGGGGCTGGGGCATGGCGGGGGCTGGGGCTAGGGCTGGGTCCAGGGCTGGGGCAGTGCTGGGCTGGGCTAGGCCTGGGCTGGGGCCAGGGCTGGGGCTGGGGCTGGGTCCAGGGCTGGGGCTGGGCAGTGGCAGGGGGTGGGCTGGGGTCTGGGCTGGGCCTGAGGCAGGGCTGGGCCTGAGGCTGGGGCAGGGCTGGAGTAGGGCTGGGGCTGGTTCTGGGCTGGGGGCAGGGATGGGGATGGGGATGGGCTGGGCTGGGGGAACGGATGGGGATGGGCCTGGGGTTGGGGATGGGGCTGGGGCTTGGGCTGGGGCAGGGGTGGGGCCTGGGCTGGGACCGGGACTGGGCTGGGGTAGGGCTTGGGCAGGGGCTGGGCTGGGGATGAGGGTGGGGCTAGGGCAGGGGCTGGGGCTGGGGCTGGGTCTGGGTCCAGGGCTGGGGCTGGGCTGTGGCTGGGGATGGGCTGGGGCAGGGCTAGGGCTGGGGCTGAGGCTGGGGTGGGGCTGGGGCTGGGTCCCGGGCAGGTGTTGCGCTGAGGCTGGGCCTGGGCTGGGACAGGGTTGGGGCTGGGGCTGGGCTGGGGGCAGGGTTAGGGCTGGGGCTGGGGCTGGGCTGGGGGCAGGGATGGGGCTGGGGTTGGGGCTGGGGCTGGGGCTTGGGCTGGGGCAGGGCTGGGGCCTGGGCTGGGACCGGGCCTGGGCTGGGGTAGGGCTTAGGCAAGGGCTGGGCTGGGGATGAGGGTGGGGCTGGGGCAGGGGCTGGGGCAGGGGCTGGGGCTGGGGACAGGGCTGGGGGCGGGCTGGGGCTGGGCTAAGGGCAGGGCTGGGTTGGGGCCGAGTCTGGGGCTGGGCTGGGGCCAATGTTGGGGCTGGGCCTGGGGCGGGGCTGGTGCTGAGGGTGGGGCTGGGGCTGGGGCTGGGGCTGCGGACAGGGCTGGGGCTGGGGCTGTGTTAGGGGTAGGGCTGGGGCTGTGCTGGGGCCGTGGCTGGAACCAAGGCTTGGGCAGGGATGGGGCTGGGGCTGGGGCTGGGCCTGGGGACAGGGCTGGGGCCGGGGCTGAGGCAGGGCTGGGGCAGGGCTGGGGCTGGGGCTGGGGCGGGCATGGCTGGGGCTGGAGCTGGGCTGTGGCTGGGCCTGGGGACAGGGCTGGGGCCGGGGCTGAGGCAGGGCTGGGGCAGGGCTGGGGCTGGGGCTGGGGCGGGCACTGGGACAGGGCTGGAGCTGGGCTGTGGCTGGGGCTGGGGACAGGGCTGGGGCCAGGGCTGAGGCAGGGCTGGGGCAGGGCTGGGGCTGTGCTGGGGCCACGGCTGGAACCAAGGCTTGGGCAGGGCTGGGGCTGGGGCTGGGCTGGGACAGGGCTGGGGCTGGGGCTGGGCTGGGGGCAGGGATAGGGCTGGGGCTGGGCTGTAGCTGGGGCTGGGGCTGGGGCTGGGGCTGGGACTGGGGCCGGGCTGGGGCTGGGCTGGGGACAGTGCTGGGCTGAGGGCAGGGTTGGGGCACGGCTGGGGCTGGGGGCTGGAATGGGGCAGGACTGGGGCTGGGCCAGTGGCCGGGGCTGGGGACAGGGCTAGCCCGGAGCTGGGGCAGGGCTGGGTCCGGGCTAGGTCTCAATTTGGGGCAGGGCTGGGCTGCGGATTGGGCTGGGCTGGGGCAGGGCTCGGGCTGGGGCTGGGCTGGGGCTGGGGCTGGGGCTGGGTCAAGGGCTGGGGCTGGGCTGGGGCTGGGGCTGGGGCTGGGCAGGGGCAGGGCTGGGGCCGGGACTGGGCTGTTGCTGGGGCTGGGTCCAGGGCTGGGGCTGGGGCTGGGCTGGGGCCGAGGGTGGGGCTGGGGCTGGGGCTGGGGCTGGGTTGAGGGCAGGGCTAGGCTAGATGCTGGGCTGGGGGCAGGGCTGGGGCTGGGCTGTGGCTGGGAATGGGCTGGGGCAGGGCTAGGGCTGGGGCTGAGGCTGGGGATGGGCTGGGGCTGGGGGTGGGGCTGGGGCAGGGCTGGGGCTGGGGCCAGGGCTGGGCTGGGGCAGGGCTGGGGCTGGGGCTGAGGCTGGGGATGGGCTGGGGCTGGGGGTGGGGCTGGGGCAGGGCTGGGGCTGGGGCCAGGGCTGGGCTGGGGCAGGGCTGTGGCTGGGGCTGGGCTGGGGCTGGGGCTGAGGCCGGGGGTGGGCTGGGGGTGGGGGTGGGGCTGGGGCCAGGGCTGGGCTGGGGCAGGGCTGGGGCTGGGGCTGGGCTGGGGCTGGGGCTGAGGCCAGGGGTGGGGCTGTGGCTGGGGCTGGGGCCGGGCTGGGGCTGGGCTAAGGGCAGGGCTGGGCTAGGGCTGTGGCTGGGGCTGGGCTGGGGCCGGGGCTGAGGGTGGGCTGGGGGGGGGACTGGGGCAGGGCTGTTCCTGGGGCCGGGGCTGGGGACAGGGCTGGGGCCGGGCTGGGGCTGGGGGCTGGGATGGTGCAGGACTGGAGCTGGGGCAGGGCTGGGGCGAGGCTGGGGCTGGGTTCGGTGCAGGGCTGGGGCTGGGGCATGGCGGGGGCTGGGGCTAGGGTTGGGTCCAGGGCTGGGGCAGGGCTGGGCTGAGCTAGGCCTGGGCTGGGGCCAGGGCTGGGGCTGGGGCTGGGTCCAGGGCTGGGGCTGGGCAGTGGCAGGGGGTGGGCTGGGGTCTGGGCTGGGCCTGGGGCAGGGCTGGGCCTGAGGCTGGGGCAGGACTGGAGTAGGGCTGGGGCTGGTTCTGGGCTGGGGGCAGGGATGGGGATGGGGATGGGGATGGGGATGGGCTGGGCTGGGCCTTGGGCTTGGGCTGGGGCTGGGGTTGGGGCTGGGGCTTGGGCTGGGGCAGGGCTGGGGCCTGGGCTGGGACCGGGCCTGGGCTGGGGTAGGCCTTGGGCAGGGGCTGGGCTAGGGATGAGGGTGGGGCTGGGGCAGGGGCTGGGGCAGGGGCTGGGGCTGGGGACAGGGCTGGGGGCAGGCTAGGGCTGGGCTAAGGGCAGGGCTGGGCTAGGGCTGTGGCTGGGGCAGGGCTGGGGCCGGGGCTGGGTTGGGACCGAGTGTGGGGCTGGGCTGGGGCCAATGTTGGGGCTTCGCCTGGGGCTGGGCTGGTGCTGAGGGTGGGGCTGGGGCTGGTGCTGAGGGTGGGGCTGGGGCTGGGGCTGGGGCTACGGACAGGGCTGGGGCTGGGGCTGTGTTAGGGGTAGGTCTGGGGCTGTGCTGGGGCCGTGGCTGGAACCAAGGCTTGGGCAGGTATGGGGCTGGGGCTGGGGCAGGGTTGGGGCTGGGCTGGGGCTGGGGCTGGGGCTGGGGCGGGCACTGTGACAGGGCTGGAGCTGGGCTGTGGCTGGGGCTGGGGACAGGGCTGGGGCCGGGGCTGAGGCAGGGCTGGGGCAGGGCTGGGGCTGTGCTGGGGCCACGGCTGGAACCAAGGCTTGGGCAGGGATGGGGCTGGGGCTGGGGCAGGGGCTGGGGCTGGGGTTGGGGCTGGGCTGGGGCTGGGGCAGGGGCTGGGGCTGGGGTTGGGGCTGGGCTGGGGCTGGGGGCTGGGATGGGGCAGGGCGGGGGCTGGGTCATGGCTGGGCTAGGGCTGGGCTGGGGGCAGGGCTGGGGCTGGGTTCGGTGCAGGGCTGGGGCTGGGGCATGGCAGGGGCTGGGGCTGGGGCTGGGTCCAGGGCTAGGGCAGGGCGGTGGCTGGTCCTGGGCTGGGTCTGGGCTGGGTCCAGGGCTGGGGCTGGGCCCGAGGCTGGGGCAGGGCTGGGGATGTGGGCTGGGATGGGGCAGGTCTGGAGCTGGGGGAGGGGCCGGGGCTGGGGACAGGGCTAGGGCCGGAGCTGGGCCAGGGCTGGGGCTGGGGCAGGGCTGGGGCTGGGGACAGGGCTAGGGCTGGGGCTGGGGCAGGGATGGGGCTGGGACTGGGCTGGGGCCGGGGCTGAGGCCGGGGGTGGGGCTAGGGCTGGGTCCATGCTGGGGATGCGGCTGGGATGGGGCAGGACTAGGGCTGGGGCATGGGCCGGTGCTGGGGACAGGGCTGGGGCCCGAGCTGGGGCTGGGTTCGGTGCATGGCTGGGGCTGGGACTGGGCTGGGGCTGGGGCTGGGGCTGGGGCTGGGGCTGGGTCCAGGGCTGGGGCTGGGGCTGGGGCTTGGCTGGGCTAGGGCTGGGCTGGAGCCAGGGCTGGGGCTGGGCAGTAGCTGGGGCTGGGCAGGGGCAGGGCTGGGGATGGGGCTGGGCTGGGGATGAGGGTGGGGCTGGGCTGGGGTCTGGGCTGGGCTGGGGGCAGGGATGGGGCTGGGGTTGGGGCTGGGGCTGGGGCTTGGGCTGGGGCAGGGCTGGGGCCTGGGCTGGGACCGGGCCTGGGCTGGGGTAGGGCTTAGGCAAGGGCTGGGCTGGGGATGAGGGTGGGGCTGGGGCTGGGGCTGGGGCAGGGGCTGGGGCTGGGGACAGGGCTGGGGGCGGGCTGGGGCTGGGCTAAGGGCAGGGCTGGGTTGGGGCCGAGTCTGGGGCTGGGCTGGGGCCAATGTTGGGGCTGGGCCTGGGGCGGGGCTGGTGCTGAGGGTGGGGCTGGGGCTGGTGCTGAGGTTGGGCCTGGGGCTGGGGCTGGGGCTGCGGACAGGGCTGGGGCTGGGGCTGTGTTAGGGGTAGGGCTGGGGCTGTGCTGGGGCCGTGGCTGGAACCAAGGCTTGGGCAGGGATGGGGCTGGGGCTGGGGCTGGGCCTGGGGACAGGGCTGGGGCCGGGGCTGAGGCAGGGCTGGGGCAGGGCTGGGGCTGGGGCTGGGGCGGGCATGGCTGGGGCTGGAGCTGGGCTGTGGCTGGGCCTGGGGACAGGGCTGGGGCCGGGGCTGAGGCAGGGCTGGGGCAGGGCTGGGGCTGGGGCTGGGGCGGGCACTGGGACAGGGCTGGAGCTGGGCTGTGGCTGGGGCTGGGGACAGGGCTGGGGCCAGGGCTGAGGCAGGGCTGGGGCAGGGCTGGGGCTGTGCTGGGGCCACGGCTGGAACCAAGGCTTGGGCAGGGCTGGGGCTGGGGCTGGGCTGGGACAGGGCTGGGGCTGGGGCTGGGCTGGGGGCAGGGATAGGGCTGGGGCTGGGCTGTAGCTGGGGCTGGGGCTGGGGCTGGGGCTGGGACTGGGGCCGGGCTGGGGCTGGGCTGGGGACAGTGCTGGGCTGAGGGCAGGGTTGGGGCACGGCTGGGGCTGGGGGCTGGAATGGGGCAGGACTGGGGCTGGGCCAGTGGCCGGGGCTGGGGACAGGGCTAGCCCGGAGCTGGGGCAGGGCTGGGTCCGGGCTAGGTCTCAATTTGGGGCAGGGCTGGGCTGCGGATTGGGCTGGGCTGGGGCAGGGCTGGGGCGAGGGTGGGGCTGGGGCTGGGGCTGGGGCTGGGTTGAGGGCAGGGCTAGGCTAGATGCTGGGCTGGGGGCAGGGCTGGGGCTGGGCTGTGGCTGGGAATGGGCTGGGGCAGGGCTAGGGCTGGGGCTGAGGCTGGGGATGGGCTGGGGCTGGGGGTGGGGCTGGGGCAGGGCTGGGGCTGGGGCCAGGGCTGGGCTGGGGCAGGGCTGGGGCTGGGGCTGAGGCTGGGGATGGGCTGGGGCTGGGGGTGGGGCTGGGGCAGGGCTGGGGCTGGGGCCAGGGCTGGGCTGGGGCAGGGCTGTGGCTGGGGCTGGGCTGGGGCTGGGGCTGAGGCTGGGGGTGGGCTGGGGGTGGGGGTGGGGCTGGGGCCAGGGCTGGGCTGGGGCAGGGCTGGGGCTGGGGCTGGGCTGGGGCTGGGGCTGAGGCCAGGGGTGGGGCTGTGGCTGGGGCTGGGGCCGGGCTGGGGCTGGGCTAAGGGCAGGGCTGGGCTAGGGCTGTGGCTGGGGCTGGGCTGGGGCCGGGGCTGAGGGTGGGCTGGGGGGGGGACTGGGGCAGGGCTGTTCCTGGGGCCGGGGCTGGGGACAGGGCTGGGGCCGGGCTGGGGCTGGGGGCTGGGATGGTGCAGGACTGGAGCTGGGGCAGGGCTGGGGCGAGGCTGGGGCTGGGTTCGGTGCAGGGCTGGGGCTGGGGCATGGCGGGGGCTGGGGCTAGGGTTGGGTCCAGGGCTGGGGCAGGGCTGGGCTGAGCTAGGCCTGGGCTGGGGCCAGGGCTGGGGCTGGGGCTGGGTCCAGGGCTGGGGCTGGGCAGTGGCAGGGGGTGGGCTGGGGTCTGGGCTGGGCCTGGGGCAGGGCTGGGCCTGAGGCTGGGGCAGGACTGGAGTAGGGCTGGGGCTGGTTCTGGGCTGGGGGCAGGGATGGGGATGGGGATGGGGATGGGGATGGGCTGGGCTGGGCCTTGGGCTTGGGCTGGGGCTGGGGTTGGGGCTGGGGCTTGGGCTGGGGCAGGGCTGGGGCCTGGGCTGGGACCGGGCCTGGGCTGGGGTAGGCCTTGGGCAGGGGCTGGGCTAGGGATGAGGGTGGGGCTGGGGCAGGGGCTGGGGCAGGGGCTGGGGCTGGGGACAGGGCTGGGGGCAGGCTAGGGCTGGGCTAAGGGCAGGGCTGGGCTAGGGCTGTGGCTGGGGCAGGGCTGGGGCCGGGGCTGGGTTGGGACCGAGTGTGGGGCTGGGCTGGGGCCAATGTTGGGGCTTCGCCTGGGGCTGGGCTGGTGCTGAGGGTGGGGCTGGGGCTGGTGCTGAGGGTGGGGCTGGGGCTGGGGCTGGGGCTGAGGCCAGGGGTGGGGCTGTGGCTGTGTTAGGGGTAGGTCTGGGGCTGTGCTGGGGCCGTGGCTGGAACCAAGGCTTGGGCAGGTATGGGGCTGGGGCTGGGGCTGGGGCAGGGTTGGGGCTGGGCTGGGGCTGGGGCTGGGGCTGGGGCGGGCACTGTGACAGGGCTGGAGCTGGGCTGTGGCTGGGGCTGGGGACAGGGCTGGGCTGAGCTAGGCCTGGGCTGGGGCCAGGGCTGGGGCTGGGGCTGGGTCCAGGGCTGGGGCTGGGCAGTGGCAGGGGGTGGGCTGGGGTCTGGGCTGGGCCTGGGGCAGGGCTGGGCCTGAGGCTGGGGCAGGACTGGAGTAGGGCTGGGGCTGGTTCTGGGCTGGGGGCAGGGATGGGGATGGGGATGGGGATGGGGATGGGCTGGGCTGGGCCTTGGGCTTGGGCTGGGGCTGGGGTTGGGGCTGGGGCTTGGGCTGGGGCAGGGCTGGGGCCTGGGCTGGGACCGGGCCTGGGCTGGGGTAGGCCTTGGGCAGGGGCTGGGCTAGGGATGAGGGTGGGGCTGGGGCAGGGGCTGGGGCAGGGGCTGGGGCTGGGGACAGGGCTGGGGGCAGGCTAGGGCTGGGCTAAGGGCAGGGCTGGGCTAGGGCTGTGGCTGGGGCAGGGCTGGGGCTGAGGCTGGGTTGGGACCGAGTGTGGGGCTGGGCTGGGGCCAATGTTGGGGCTTCGCCTGGGGCTGGGCTGGTGCTGAGGGTGGGGCTGGGGCTGGTGCTGAGGGTGGGGCTGGGGCTGGGGCTGGGGCTACGGACAGGGCTGGGGCTGGGGCTGTGTTAGGGGTAGGTCTGGGGCTGTGCTGGGGCCGTGGCTGGAACCAAGGCTTGGGCAGGTATGGGGCTGGGGCTGGGGCTGGGGCAGGGTTGGGGCTGGGCTGGGGCTGGGGCTGGGGCTGGGGCGGGCACTGTGACAGGGCTGGAGCTGGGCTGTGGCTGGGGCTGGGGACAGGGCTGGGGCCGGGGCTGAGGCAGGGCTGGGGCAGGGCTGGGGCTGTGCTGGGGCCACGGCTGGAACCAAGGCTTGGGCAGGGATGGGGCTGGGGCTGGGGCAGGGGCTGGGGCTGGGGTTGGGGCTGGGCTGGGGCTGGGGGCTGGGATGGGGCAGGGCGGGGGCTGGGTCATGGCTGGGCTAGGGCTGGGCTGGGGGCAGGGCTGGGGCTGGGTTCGGTGCAGGGCTGGGGCTGGGGCATGGCAGGGGCTGGGGCTGGGGCTGGGTCCAGGGCTAGGGCAGGGCGGTGGCTGGTCCTGGGCTGGGTCTGGGCTGGGTCCAGGGCTGGGGCTGGGCCCGAGGCTGGGGCAGGGCTGGGGATGTGGGCTGGGATGGGGCAGGTCTGGAGCTGGGGGAGGGGCCGGGGCTGGGGACAGGGCTAGGGCCGGAGCTGGGCCAGGGCTGGGGCTGGGGCAGGGCTGGGGCTGGGGACAGGGCTAGGGCTGGGGCTGGGGCAGGGATGGGGCTGGGACTGGGCTGGGGCCGGGGCTGAGGCCGGGGGTGGGGCTAGGGCTGGGTCCATGCTGGGGATGCGGCTGGGATGGGGCAGGACTAGGGCTGGGGCATGGGCCGGTGCTGGGGACAGGGCTGGGGCCCGAGCTGGGGCTGGGTTCGGTGCATGGCTGGGGCTGGGACTGGGCTGGGGCTGGGGCTGGGGCTGGGGCTGGGGCTGGGTCCAGGGCTGGGGCTGGGGCTGGGGCTTGGCTGGGCTAGGGCTGGGCTGGAGCCAGGGCTGGGGCTGGGCAGTAGCTGGGGCTGGGCAGGGGCAGGGCTGGGGATGGGGCTGGGCTGGGGATGAGGGTGGGGCTGGGCTGGGGTCTGGGCTGGGCTGGGGGCAGGGATGGGGCTGGGGTTGGGGCTGGGGCTGGGGCTTGGGCTGGGGCAGGGCTGGGGCCTGGGCTGGGACCGGGCCTGGGCTGGGGTAGGGCTTAGGCAAGGGCTGGGCTGGGGATGAGGGTGGGGCTGGGGCTGGGGCTGGGGCAGGGCTGGGGCTGGGGACAGGGCTAGGGCTGGGGCTGGGGCAGGGATGGGGCTGGGACTGGGCTGGGGCCGGGGCTGAGGCCGGGGGTGGGGCTAGGGCTGGGTCCATGCTGGGGATGCGGCTGGGATGGGGCAGGACTAGGGCTGGGGCATGGGCCGGTGCTGGGGACAGGGCTGGGGCCCGAGCTGGGGCTGGGTTCGGTGCATGGCTGGGGCTGGGACTGGGCTGGGGCTGGGGCTGGGGCTGGGGCTGGGGCTGGGTCCAGGGCTGGGGCTGGGGCTGGGGCTTGGCTGGGCTAGGGCTGGGCTGGAGCCAGGGCTGGGGCTGGGCAGTAGCTGGGGCTGGGCAGGGGCAGGGCTGGGGATGGGGCTGGGCTGGGGATGAGGGTGGGGCTGGGCTGGGGTCTGGGCTGGGCCTGGGGCAGGGCTGGGCCCGAGGCTGGGGCAGGGCTGGAGTAGGGCTGGGGCTGGGGCTGAGCTGGGGGCAGGGCTGGGGTTGGGGCAGGGCTGGGCTAGGGCTGTGGCTGGGGCCGGGGCTGGGGCAGGGCTGGGGCTGGGCTGGAACTGGGGCTGGGCTGTTGCCGAGGGTGGGGCTGCGGCTGGGGCTGGAGCTGCGGACAGGGCTGGGGCTAGGGCTGAGTTAGGGGTAGGGCTGGGGCTGCGCTAGGGCCGCGGCTGGAACTAAGGCTTGGGCAGGGCTGGGGCTGGGGCTGGGGCTGGGGCAGGTTTGGGGCTGGGGCTGGGGCTGGGGAAAGGGCTGGGCCGGGGCTGGGGCTGGGCTGAGGACAGGGCTTGGGCAGGGCTGGGGATGGGGGCTGGGATGGGGCAGGACTGGGGCTGGGGCAGGGGCCAGGGATGGCGACAGGGCTAGGGCAGGACCTGTGGCAGGGCAGGGCTGGGGCAGGGCTCGGGCTGGGGCTGGGTCCAGGGCTGGGGCTGGGCTGTGGCTTGGGCTGGGCAGGGGCAGGGCTGGGGCTGGGGCTGGGCTGGGGCTGGGGCTGGGGGCAGGGATAGGTATGGGGCTGGGGCAGGGCTGGGCCTGGGCTGGGACCGGGGCTGGGCTGGGGAAGGTCTGGGGCAGGGTCTGGGCTGGGGACGAGGGTGGGGCTGGGGCAGGGGCTGGGGCTGGGGACAGGGCTGGGGCCGGGGCTGGGGTGGGCTGGGGGGGGGGACTGGGGCAGGGCTGGGGCTGGGGCCGGGGCTGGGCTGGGGCCGGGCTGGGGCTGGGGCTGGGCTAGGGCCGGGGCTGAGGCCGGGGGTGGGGCGAGGGCAGGGCTGAGTCCAGGGCTAGGGCTGGGGCTGGGCTGGGCTGGGGCAGGACTAGGGCTGGGGCAGGTGCCGGGGCTGGGGACAGGGCTTGGGCCCTAGCTGGGGCTGGGTTCGGTGCAGGGCTGGGGCTGGGGCTGAGCTGGGGCTGGGGCTGGGTCCAGGGCTGGGGCTGGGGCTGGGCTGGGCTAGGGCTGGGCTGGCGCTGGGGCTGGGGCTGGGCTGGGCTAGGGCTGGGCAGTGGCTGGGGCTGGGAACAGGGCTGGGGCTGGGCTGGGGCCGGGGCTGGGCTGGGATAGGTCTGGGGCAGGGGCTGGGCTGGGGACGAGGGTGGGGCTGGGGCTGGGGCGGTGGCTGTGGCTGGGGCTTGGGCTGGGGCAGGGCTGGGGCCTGGGCTGGGACCGGGACTGGGCTGGGGTAGGGCTTGGGCAGGGGCTGGGGCTGGGGACAGGGCTGGGGGCGGGCTGGGGCTGGGCTAAGGGCAGGGCTGGGCTAGGGCTGTGGCTGGGGTAGGGCTGGGGCTGGGGCTGTGGGTGGAATGGGGCTGGGACTGGGGCAGGGCTAGGGCTGGGGCTGGGTTGGGGCCGAGTCTGGGGCTGGGCAGGAGACAATGTTGGGGCTGGGCCTCGGGCTGGGCTGGTGCCGAGGGTGGGACTGGGGCTGGGGCTGGGGCTGCAGACAGGGCTGGGGCTAGGGCTGAGTTAGGGGTAGGGCTGGGGCTGTGCTGGGGCCGGGGCTGGAACCAAGGCTTGGGCAGGGATGGGGCTGGGGCTGGGGCTGGGGCTGGGGCAGGGTTGGGGCTGGGGCGGGCACTGGGACAGGGCTGGAGCTGGGCTGTGGCTGGGGCTGGGGACAGGGCTGGGGCCGGGGCTGAGGCAGGGCTGGGGCAGGGCTGGGGCTGGGGCTGGGGCTGGGCTGGGGCTGGGTTCGTGGCAGGGCTGGGGCTGGGTCCAGGGCTGGGTCTCGGCTGAGGGCAGGGTTGGGCTAGGCCTGGGGCTGGGGCAGGGCTAGGTTAGGGCTGGCCTGGGGCCAGGGCTGGGGCTGGACTGGGGCTGGGACTGGGCTGGGGCTGGGACTGGGGCAGGGCTGGGGCAGGGATAGGGCGGGGGCTGGGCTGGGGCTGGGGCTGGGGCTGCAGCCGGGGCTGGGGCAGGGCTGGTGCCGGGCTGGGGTTTGGGGGTGGCGATGGGCAGGACTGGAGCTGGGGCAGGGGCCAGGGATGGCGACAGGGCTAGGGCAGGACCTGTGGCAGGGCAGGGCTGGGGCTGGGTCTGGGTTCGGGGCAGGGCTGGGATGTGGCTTGGGCTGGGCTGGGGCAGGGCTCGGGCTGGGGCTGGGTCCAGGGCTGGGGCTGGGGCTGGGGCTGGGCTGGGGCCGTACTGGGGCTGGGCTAAGGGCAGGGCTGGGCTAGGGCTGTGGGTGGGGCAGGGCTGGGGCCGGGGCTGAGGGTGGGACTGGGGACAGGGCTAGGGCCGGAGCTGGGCCAGGGCTGGGGCCGGGCTGGGGCTGGGTTCGGTGCAGGGCTGGGGCTGGGGCATGGCGGGGGCTGGGGCTGGGGCTGGGTCCAGGGCTGGGGCTGGGGCTGGGCTGGGCTAGGCCTGGACTGGGGCCAGGGAAGGGGCTGGGGCTGGGTCCAGGGCTGGGGCTGGGCAGTGGCAGGGGTTGGGCTGGGGTCTGGGCTGGGCCTGGGGCAGGGCTGGGCCTGAGGCTGGGGCAGGGCTGGAGTAGGGCTGGGGCTGGTTCTGGGCTGGGGGCAGGGATGGGGATGGGGATGGGCTGGGCTGGGGGAACGGATGGGGCTGGGGCTGGGGCTGGGGCTGGGGCTGGGGCCGGGCTGTGGCCGGGGCTGAGGGTGGGGCTGGGGGGGGAACTGGGGCAGCGCTGGGCCTGGGGCCGGGGCTGGGGACAGGGCTGGGGCCGTGCTGGGGCTGGGCTAAGGGCAGGGCTGGGCTAGGGCTGTGGGTGGGGCAGGTCTGGGGCCGGGGCTGAGGGTGGGACTGGGGACAGGGCTAGGGCCGGAGCTGGACCAGGGCTAGGGCCGGGCTGGGGCAGGGCTGGCGTGAGGCTGGGGCTGGGTTCGGTGCAGGGCTGGGGCTGGGGCATGGCAGGGGCTGGGGCTGGGTCTGGGGCAGGGCTGGGGCAGGGACTGGGGCAGGGCTGGGGCTGGGACTGGGGCAGGGCTGGGGCAGGGATAGGGCGGGGGGCGAGGCTGGGGCTGGGGCTGGGGCTGCGGCCGGGGCTGGGGCAGGGCTGGGACTGGGCTGGGGTTTGGGGTGGAGATGGGCAGGACTGGAGCTGGGGCAGGGGCCAGTGATGGCGACAGGGCTAGGGCAGGACCTGTGGCAGGGCAGGGCTGGGGCTGGGTCTGGGTTCGGGGCAGGGCTGGGCTGTGGCTTGGGTTGGGCTGGGGCAGGGCTCGGGCTGGGGCTGGGTCCAGGGCTGGGGCTGGTCTGTGGCTTGGGCTGGGCAGGGGCAGGGCTGGGGACGGGCTGGGACTGGGGCTGGGCTGGGGACGGGGCTGGGGACAGGGCTAGGGCCCGAGCTGGGGCAGGGCTGGGGCTGGGTTCGGGGCAGGTCTGGGGCTGGGTCCAGTCCTGGGGCTGGGCTGAGATCAGGGCTGGGCTAGGGCTGGGGCTGGGGCAGGGCAGGGGCTGGGTCAGGGCTGGGGCTGGGGTTGGGCTGGGGGCAGGGATGGGGCTTGGGCTGGGGCAGGGCTGGGCCTAGGCTGGGACCGGGACTGGGCTGGGCTAGGGCTGGGGTAGGGGCTGGGCTGGGGACAAGGGTGGGGCTGGGGCAGGGCCTGGGGCTGGGTCCAGGCCTGGGGTCGGTGTGGGGCTGGGCTAAGGGAAGGGCTAGTGCCGGAGCTGGGGCAGGGCTGGGTCCGGGCTGGGGCTGGGTTCGGGGCACGGCTTGGCCTGGTTCCAGGGCTGGGGCTGGGCTGAGGGCAGGGCTGTGCTAGGCCTGATCTGGGGCAGGGCTGGGGCTGGGGCTGGGGCTGGGGCTGGGCTGTGGCCGGGGCTGGGCTGGGCCAGGGCTGGGGCTGGGGCTGGGGCTGGGGCCGCGGCTGAGGCCGGGTGTGGGGCTGGGGCTGGGGCTGGGTCCAGGGCTGGGGCTGGGCTGTGGCTGGGGATGGGTTGGGGCATGGCTAGGGCTGGGGCTGAGGCTGAGGTGGGGCTGGGGCTGGGTCCCAGGCAGGGGCTGGGCTGGGGCTGGGCCTGGGCTGGGGCAGGGCTGGGGCTGGGGCTGGGCTGGGGGCAGGGATAAGGCTGGGGCTGGGCTGGGGTTGGGGTCGGGGCTGTGGCTGGGACTGGGGCCGGGCTGGGGCTGGGCTCGGGACAGGGCTGGGCTGAGGGCAGGGTTGGGGCATTGCTGGGGCTGGGGGCTGGGATGGGGCAGAACTGGGGCTGGGGCAGGGGCCGGGGCTGGGGACAGGGCTAAGGCCAGAGCTGGGCCTGAGGCTGGGGCAGGGCTGGGGTAGGGCTGGGGCTGGGGCTGGGGCTGGGGACAGGGCTGGGGCCGGGCTGGGGCTGGGCTAAGGGCAGGGCTGGACTAGGGCTGTGACTGGGGCAGGGCTGGGGCCGGGGCTGGGCTGAGAGCAGTGCTGGGGCAGGGCTGGGGTTTGGGGCTGGGGACAGGGCTAGGGCCGGAGCTGGGCCAGGGCTGGGGCCGGGCTGGGGCTGGCTTTGGGGCAGGGCTGGGCTGTGGCTTGGTCTGGGCTGGGGCAGGGCTGGGGCTGGGGCTGGGTCCAGGGCTGGGGATGGGCTGGGGTCTGTGCTGGGCCTGGGGCAGGGCTGGGCCGGAGGCTGGGGCAGGGCTGGAGTAGGGCTGGGGCTGGGGCTGAGCTGGGGGCAGGGATGGGGATGGGGCAGGGCCTGGGGCTGGGGCTTGGGCAGGGGCAGGGCTGGGGCAGGGGCTGGGCTGGGGACGAGGGTGGGGCTGGGGCAGGGGCTGGGGCTGGGCTAAGGGCAGGGCTGGGCTAGGGCTGGAACTGGGGCTGGACTGGGGCCAAGGTTGTGGCTGGGGCTGGGGCTGGGCTGGTGCCTTGGGTGGGGCTGCGGCTGGGCTGGGGCTGCGGACAGGGCTGGGGCTAGGGCTGAGTTAGGGGTAGGGCTGGGGCTGTGCTAGGGCCGGGGCTGGAACCAAGGCTTGGGCTGGGGCTGGGGCTGGGGAAAGGGCTGGGGCCGGGGCTGGGGCAGGGCTGGGGCTGGGCTGGGGCTGGGGCTGGGCTGAGGGAGGGCTTGGGCAGGGCTGGGGATGGGGGCTGGGGTTGGGGCAGGACTGGTGTTGTCGGACAAGAGGGGACATGGGTCCCAGGAACACCTGTGCAATTCAGGCCTTGAAGAATTCTCTGTTGATGATATAGTGGCGGAGTGGGAGATGTGAGAAAGTGCTGATTGCTTGGTATGCTGAAGTCCAGCTGCCCCTGAGATGGGAGGCAAGCAAGATAAGGAGGAGGCGAGATCTGGGAAAGAGAGCAATTAGGCCGGATAGAAGAATTCCACAGAGTTGTGAAAACAATGATGTAACCTGTTAGAGAGCAACCAATAGTATGTTGCCAAGTGGGCATAATTATAGCAAACTGTATATAAGATGTGTCTGATGCTCAATAAAGTGGAATCCGCTGATCAAATTGGTCGTTAAAGCGGCCCCCTTCTTGCAGTAAGTGGCGCTCGAACACGGGACCCTAATGAAGACAAACGTTAGGGTTTAAGAAGTTCTTCGGGACGTTGGGAGATTCGCAGTAAGCCGGGAGGCAAGAAGACGGCCGGCCCGGGATAGCAGTACCGGAGGCTGCAAGAAAAGGGAAGACAGCCTTGAAGCCGAAGACGCTGTAGAGCCGGGAACTGCTTAAACGAGGACTGTGCGCACAGGTATTAACGTTTAAATACGGTTATGGATAGGCAGGCAGCGTATGATTTATTTATATGCTTTTTAGAAAAGCGACAGTGTAAGTTAAATTTTACAAAGGAGTTGGTGCCGCTGTTAAGATATGCAGAAGAGTTAGGATATTTTAAGGACCCAAATGAGGTGTTTGAAAAATTGCAGTGGAAAAAGTCTGGACAAGACTTGTGGCTGCATGGCTTAGGTGATGAAAAACGAGCAAAGGAGTGTGGAAAATGGTGGAAGATGGTTATGACAGCATTGGATCAGCATCGTGCTGAGCAAATGGCAGCTTATCAAGCCAGGGTACGATTAGATTATACGGACCCAAATGGAGCAAGTGTTACACATGCTGGGTTGCCTTTGTCAGAAGAGGTTCAGGATTATTTAAGAAAGAAGAAGGCTGCGTGTGTAAAAGGACTAGGTGGCAGAGTCGAATTACAATCTGTAACACAGGACTCTGCTGAGGAGCCTTCCCCGTCTCTTTTAGCTGAGCAAATTGTACAGGAGGAGAAAGTAGGTGAGGGAGAGAAGACAAACAGGGCGATAGATCCTGGAGGTGGTGTTAAAGATCATGTAAGAAAGCACGCAGAGTATTGGCGAAAGGTTGCAGAACACTTAAATGCCGAAGGAGATCAGGAAGGGCTTAGCCGGCTGGCTGCTTCACATCAAGCTTTTCCAGTGATGTATACACAGGTCCCTGGGGAGCAAAATGTTTTTCAGGCTGATGTAACCCAATTGCCATGGAAATTGTTATCTCAATTAAGACAGACTGCGAGTCAATTTGGGGTTCAATCTGAACCAGCTAGACAGATGATTGATTTTATTTACATGAACTATAATATGTTACCTAGAGATTCTTATAATGTTATGAAGCTGATCCTAACAGCATCTCAATTTATGACATTTTTGAATGAGTGGGAACACCTAGCTAGACAATCAGCTGGAGTACAAAGACAGCAAAACGATCCATTATTTGGTGTAACAGTAGATCAGTTGTGTGGAACGGGACAGAATGAGAGACCAGAGTTACAGGCACTTTTACAGCCGCCTGTTTTGCAAGCATCAGCCCAGATAGTGAGGATGGCTTTTGACAAGCAGAAGGATGGAAATGCAAATCCTCACTATATGGGAATTAAGCAAGGTAGACAGGAACCTCTTGGTGAATTTGTGGATAAGTTGCTTGCTGCACTTAGAGCAGCAAGCGTAGGAGAAGGTATCCGAGAGGCAATTTTAAGGCAGTGTTTAATGCAGAATGGGAACCAGCAGATGCAGCAGCTTATTACATCAGCAGATCCTAGATGGAAGGTAGCCGAATTGTTGCAGAGGGCTCAGGACTTGCCAAGCAATCCGATGGCCATGTTGACGGAGGTGATTGATAAGGGATTACAAAAACAGGCTGAGGTGTTGTCAATGACAATGACAAAACAGCTTGAGCATAGTCAACAGGTTATGGCAGCCTTAGTACCTTTGCGCACAGACTCGAAAGGGCAAGGCCGACCCTATAAGCAGTCATCAGACGAAATACAGTGTCATCGAAAAGCGTAAGGCGGAGATATCATCTAAAGTAATGCCTGGACTTTTGGCCCATAGATCCGCTTTAGGGCATTTCCCTAGCGGAGATAGTTATTTTGATGAAGCTTGTTGGAGAGAATACAGGAACAAGTTGTGGGACTTGGTTATAGATGGTGATAAAACTGCTATAAAGCTGCAAAAGTCGTGGCGAGAATGCATGAACTGTGTTAAAACCTACGAACTGAAACAGCGAATGGCTGCTGCAGTTAGAGCAACTTTGTCAGGACGAGATGCAGCGCCAGGTGTATCTGAGTTGCAGCTGAAAGATGTGTCTGAGATGTATCGAGCCGATCGACCGGGGCCGCCCCCCGATACATCTTGCGGCGACCACACCGCGTTTACCAGCCGTCACCACTGCCGTTTGCACACAGCGGGGAACCTTCCTCTGACATCGCCAGCGACGGCTCGGATTCGGAAGACAATACCGGCAGCGAGGAATCCAAACAGCGCCGACTTTGCTTTACGGCCCCTCTTAGAAAAAATGGAGCGCTTGGAGGCTCGCGGTTACAGCGTTCCTGCCACCGCACTCCTCCCGCGAGCCCTGCCGGCCCCCGCGGATACCGACGGCTCCGACCAAGGCGGTACCGGCTGACGCACCACCGACACTGACAGCACCGACAGTAGCAGCGGAGCAGTTGCCACGGCAGCAGCCCCCACCCCTTTCCCCCGCAGCGGCTTTAGCCGCACTACTCTGTTTTGATTTAAAGCAACAGTACTCATTTTGTCATTTCTGATTGTAACGTCTTTCAGAGATTTGTTATTTAGAGTTTTGTTAAGTTTTTCTAATAAGCATAATGAATAAGTAAGCATTTGGTATTTATAAGTACTTAGTACATAGTAATTGCAGTAAGGTGTATGCACTTAGTTAAGAGTTCAAATTGTAAGATTTTCTTTTGGTTCGAACCTTCTTAGTTGTCTGCCTAGGCATTTCAAAGGAGCTCCATGTAATATAGTTAAGGAATGTATAAACAGGTTTTAATTTTGGAAAGTGTTTTTTAGTTAATGTAACAATTTTATTTCTTTTTAGACACTGATTTGATGGATTAATTTTAACATAGTTTTTTAAGGGTTTAAGGATTTTTGGTATTAGCATAAGTTAAGGTTTGTAGTAAATAGGTATTAATTTTAACAACTATTCCTTCACTAATGTGCAGAAGAACCAAGACTGAGAGGAAACAGCATTTCCCATGAAGTCGAACATCGATCACAATAACTGTTCTGATAATCTGGGGTCAAAAGCATCAATCAAAATAATTTTGTCCTGAATGCTGAATTTGAAAATAGGCAGTTTGGGCTGGTAAATACAGAAAACCTATTTTGTGGTGAGGAAAAGGATTTAAATCCCCATGGAAAATTATTGAAAGGGATTGGCATAAGTGGGAAATAAAGACTAGAGAAATTTTAGTTGGGAAATCTCAGGAATAATTAAAAGGATTAGTAAAAGGAAAAGTAAGAGACATAAGATTTTGAAGGAAGAGGAATTGAAATAACAAAAGCACAATGGGAAATGGTAAACAAACTAACCAAGGAAATAGAGAAGAGACTCCAAATGGAATTTTGAAGTGGGTTAAGGAGTTAAAAAATCTGTAGGGCTCCTGAAGAATGTAACTGCTGCCGAGAAGAAAATACACCCGGCTGCTGGTTGCACCCCAGCAGGCCGAGGAGGCAGAGTTCACATATACTTGGTGGAGCCTAATTTTGATCCTAACCCTATTTGTACATAAGTAGTCCAATCGAAATCAAAAACCATGTTCCCATGTGTGGAATCTTGATCAGACCAGAGAGAAAAGACTTGAACTTGAAAAAGCAATGGTAAATTTTTCTGCTACAGTTGAAATCATGGTAAATGCAAGCACAGATGCAATAAAAGCACAGCAAATTGAAATCAATAGTCTCTCGAAAATATCTACTCAGAATAGATTAGCTTTGGATTTTTCATATGTAAAGGAAGGGGGTGTATGTGTAGTCATAAATGTAAGTTGTTGTAGTTATGTTAATCTAGATAAACGAGTGGAAACAGTTTTATAGGTGATTGTAAACCACAATCAGATATTACATCAGATTTCTTTAGATGATACTTCTTGTGGATTTAAAGAAATATGGGATAAATTAACTTTCTGGTTACCAAATCTAAATTGGCTTCAACATTTGTTTGTAATATTGTTGGAATAATTGTAATATTGCTATGCATAATACTCTGCAATTGTTGTTACAAAATACTAAGACCTTTAAGTAAGATTGCTCATGTCAATGAGTTACAAGTAGAGAATTATGATCAGAATGTGATCAGAACAGATGAACTTAATTATGATCCAATTAAGAAGGTTCTGAAATATCTGGAAATTTTAATACAAATCAATGGTGACAAAAAAAAAAAGGGGGGGAATTGTGATGAATATACTGGTGATTCGTGTTAAAATTGTAAGACTTAGAGTGCACTGGGATTAAGGGTCAGGATCTTGTGAGGCCTGTTTAGAGGGTAAAGAGAAAGAAACCTCTCTTGCAGACTTGCAAGGACACTGTCTGGTTAATTGGAGACATCACGGCTGAGAAGGAGCTGTCTTAAAGATAAACATTCAGAACTAGGAATTTGTTTTCTTCAGATAAGAAGCCTGCACAATTGAGCATGTGTGAAAGTGGATGCTTTGACCCTTACCACACTGAATGTAGGGAGAAGGGATTTGACCACCTATTCTAAGACTATCATATGCCTCCCTTCTATTTAGCATAAGTTTGCTTATATAGATGTTGAAACTATATAAGATGAAGAAAACTATTGTAAGGTTGCTTTTTGGGTGAAGTTGGTACCAATAAGAGATTAGTATTACTAGGATGACCAAAAAAATATTGGGCAAAGCAATGAAGCTCTTTTGCTCTTGCTGATTGCCTGCAAGTTTTCTGTCTGTGAAGCATTGGTCGTTAAAGCGGCCCCCTTCTTGCAGTAGACTGGGGCTGGGGCAGGGGCCGGGGCTGGGGACAGGGCTGGGGCCGGGCTGGGGAAAGGGCTGGGGCCGGGGCTGGGGCAGGGCTGGGGCTGGTTCCAGGGCTGGGGCTGGGCTGAGGGCAGGGCTGGGCTAGGCCTGGTCTGGGGCAGGGCTGGGGCTGGGGCTGGGTCCAGGGCTGGGGCTGGGCTGTGGCCGGGGCTGGGCTGGGGCAGGGCTGGGGCTGGGGCTGGGCTGGGGCTGGGCTGGGCTGGGGCAGGACTAGGGCTGGGGCAGGTGCCGGGGCTGGGGACAGGGCTGGGGCCCGAGCTGGGGCAGGGCTGGGGCAGGGCTGGGGCCGGGCTGGGGCTGGGGCTGGGGCTGGGTCCAGGGCTGGGGCTGGGGCTGGGCTGGGCTAGGGCTGGGCTGGGGCCAGGGCTGGGGCTGGGGCTGAGTCCAGTGCTGGGGCTGTTCAGTGGCTGGGGCTGGGCTGGGGCAGGGGCCGAGGCTGGGGACAGGGCTGGGGCCCGAGCTGGGGCAGGGCTGGGGCCGGGCTGGGGCTGGGTTCGGTGCAGGGCAGGGCCTGGGGGTGGGCTGGGGCTGGGACTGGGGCTGGGTCCAGGGCTGGGGCTGGGGCTGGGCTGGGCTTGGCCTGGGCTGGGGCCAGGGCTGGGGCTGGGGCTGGGTCCAGGGCTGGGTCTGGGGCTGGGCTGGGGGCAGGGATGGGGATGGGGCAGGGCCTGGGGCTGGGGCTTGGGCAGGGGCAGGGCTGGGGCAGGGGCTGGGCTGGGGACGAGGGTGGGGCTGGGGCAGGGGCTGGGGCTGGGCTAAGGGTAGGGCTGGGCTAGGGCTGGAACTGGGGCTGGACTGGGGCAGGGCTGGGGCTGGGCTAAGGGCAGGGCTGGACTAGGGCTGTGGCTGGGGCAGGGCTGGGGCCGGGGCTGGGCTGAGGGCAGTGCTGGGGCAGGGTTGGGGTTTGGGGCTGGAGACAGGGCTAGGGCTGGAGCTGTGGCAAAGCTGGGGCCGGGCTGGGGCTGGCTCTGGGGCAGGGCTGGGCTGTGGCTTGGTCTGGGCTGGGGCAGGGCTGGGGCTGGGGCTGGATCCAGGGCAGGGGATGGGCTGGGGTCTGTGCTGGGCCTGGGGCAGGGCTGGGCCCGAGGCTGGGGCAGGGCTGGAGTAGGGCTGGGGCTGGGGCTGGGCTGGGGGCAGGGATGGGGATGGGGCAGGGCCTGGGGCTGGGGCTTGGGCAGGGGCAGGGCTGGGGCAGGGGCAGGCTGGGCTAAGGGCAGGGCTTGGGCAGGGATGGGGTTGGGGGCTGGGATGGGGCAGGACTGGGGCTGGGGCAGGGTCCCGGGCTGAGGGCAGGGCTAGTGCCAGAGCTGGGGCAGGGCTGGGTCCGGGCTGGGGCTGGGTTCGGGGCACGGCTTGGCCTGGTTCCAGGGCTGGGGCTGGGCTGAGGGCAGGGCTGTGCTAGGCCTGATCTGGGGCAGGGCTGGGGCTGGGGCTGGGGCTGGGGCTGGGCTGTGGCCGGGGCTGGGCTGGGCCAGGGCTGGGGCTGGGGCTGGGGCTGCGGCTGAGGCCGGGTGTGGGGCTGGGGCTGGGGCTGGGTCCAGGGCTGGGGCTGGGCTGTGGCTGGGGATGGGTTGGGGCATGGCTAGGGCTGGGGCTGAGGCTGAGGTGGGGCTGGGGCTGGGTCCCGGGCAGGGGCTGGGCTGGGGCTGGGCCTGGGCTGGGGCAGGGCTGGGGCTGGGGCTGGGCTGGGGGCAGGGATAAGGCTGGGGCTGGGCTGGGGCTGGGGTCGGGGCTGTGGCTGGGACTGGGACTGGGGCCGTGCTGGGGCTGGGCTCGGGACAGGGCTGGGCTGAGGGCAGGGTTGGGGCATTGCTGGGGCTGGGGGCTGGGATGGGGCAGAACTGGGGCTGGGGCAGGGGCCGGGGCTGGGGACAGGGCTAAGGCCAGAGCTGGGGCAGGGCTGGCGCTGGGCTGGGGCTGGGTTCGGGGCAGGGCTGCGGCTGGGTCCAGGTATGGGGCTGGGCTGAGGGCAGGGCTGGGCTAGGGCTGGGGCTGGGGGCATGGATGGGGCTGGGGCTGGGGCTGTGCTGGGGCCGGGGCTGAGGCTGGGGGTGGGGCTGGGCCTGGGGCTCGGTCCAGGGCTGGGGATGGGGCAGGGATGGGGCAGGACTAGGGCTGGTGCAGGGGCCGGCCCTGGGGACAGGGCTGGGGCCCGAGCTGGGGCAGGGCTGGGGCCGGGCTGGGGCTGGGTCGGTGCAGGGCAGGGACTGGGGCTGGGCTGGGGCTGGGGCTGGGTCCAGGGCTGGGACTGGGGCTGGGCTGGGCTAGGGCTGGGCTGGGGCCAGGGCTGGGGCTGGGGCTGGGTCCAGGGCTGGGGCTGGGGGGTGGCTGAGGCAGGGCTGCGGATGAGGGTGGGGCTGGGCTGGGGTCTGGGTTGGGCTAGGGCTGGGCTGGGGTCAGGGCTGGGGCTGGGGCTGGGGCTGGGGCTCGGCAGTGGCTGGGGCAGGGCTGGGGCAGGGCTGGGGCTGGGGCTGGGCTGGGCATGAGGGTGGGTCTGGGCTGGGGTCTGGGCTGGGCCTGGGGCAGGGCTGGGCCCAAGGCTGGGGCAGGGCTGGAGTAGGGCTGGGGCTGGGGCTGGGCTGGGGGCAGGGATAGGGATGGGGCTGGGATGGGCTGGGGCAGGGCTGGGCCTGGGCTGGGACCCGGGCTGGGCTGGGGTAGGTCTGGGGCAGGGTCTGGGCTGGGGATGAGGGTGGGGCTGGGGCAGGGGCTGGGGACAGGGCTGGGGCCGGGCTGGGTCTGGGCTAAGGGCAGGGCTGGGCTAGGGCTGTGGCTGGGGCAGGGCTGGGGCTGGTCCTGAGGGTGGGCTGGGCGGGGAACTGGGGCAGGAATAGGGCTGGTGCAGGGGCTGGGCCTGGGGCTGGGCTGGTGCCGAGGGTGGGGCTGGGGCTGGGGCTGGGGCTGGGGCTGCGGACAGGGCTGGGGCTGGGACTGTGTTAGGGGTAGGGCTGGGGCTGTGCTGGGGCCGCGGCTGGAACCAAGGCTTGGGCAGGGATGGGGCTGGGGCTGGGGCTGGGGCTGGGGCAGGGATGGGGATGGGGATGGGCTGGGCTGGGGGAACGGATGGGGCTGGGGCTGGGGCTGGGGCTTGGGCTGGGGACGGGCTGGGACTGGGGCAGGGCTGGTGCCGGGGCTGGAGACAGGGCTAGGGCCCGAGCTGGGGCAGTGCTGGGACTGGGTTCGGGGCAGGGATGGGGCTGGGGCTGGGTCCAGTCCTGGGGCTGGGCTGAGAGCAGGGCTGGGCTAGGGCTGGGGCAGGGTGGGGGCTGGGTCAGGGCTGGGCTAGGGCTGGGCTGGGGGCAGGGATGGGGCTGGGGCTGGGGTGGGGCCGGGGCTGAGGCTAGGGTTGGGGCTGGGGCTGGGGCAGGGGCTGGGGCAGGGCTGAGGCTGGGGCTATGCTGGGGCAGGGCTGGAACCAAGGCTTGGGCAGGGCTGGGTCTGGGGTTGGGCTGGGGGCAGGGATGGGGCTGGGGATGGGTTGGGCAGGGCTGGGGTGGGGCTGGGGCTGGTTCCAGAGCAGGGGCTGGGCTGGAGCTGTGGCTGGGCTGGTGCAGGGCTGGGGCATGGGCTGGGGCTGGGCTGGGGGCAGGGATGGGGCTGGGGCTGGGCTGTGGCTGGGGCCGGGGCTGTGGCTGGGACTGGGACAGGGCTGGGGCTGGGCTGGGGACAGGGCTCAGGCCGGGGCCGGGGCAGGGCTGGGGACGGGGTTAGGGCCCGAGCTGGGGCAGGGCTGGGGCTGGGGCAGTGGCCAGGGCTCGGGACAGCACTAGGGCCGGAGATGGGGCAGGGCTGGGGCCGGGCTGTGGCTGGGACTGGGGCAGGGCTGGTGGAGGGCTGGGGACATGGCTGGGGGCCGGGGCTGCGGCATGGCTGGGGCCGGGCTGGGGCTGGGCTGAGGGCAGGGCTGGGGCTGGGGCTGGGCTGGGGCTGGGGCTGGGCTGTGGCTTGGGCTGGGCAGGGGCAGGGATGGGGCGGGGGCTGGGCTGTGGCTGGGGCCGGGGCTGTGGCTGGGCTGTGGCTTGGGCTGGGCAGGGGCAGGGATGGGGCGGGGGCTGGGCTGTTGCTGGGGCACGGCTGGGGCAGGGCTGGGGCCACGGCTGGGGCAGGGCTGGGGCCGGGCTGGGGCTGGACTGAGGGCAGGGTTGGGGCTGTGGGCTGTGATGGGGCAGGACTGGGGCTGGGGCAGTGGCCGGGGCTGGGGACAGGGCTAGGGCCGGAGCTGGGGCAGGGCTGGGGCCGGGCTGTGGCTGGGACTGGGGCAGGGCTGGTGCTGGGCTGGGGCTTCACGCTTTCTATAGGCTGAAGCCAGTTGCTTATGAGAGTGCCCATTGGTCAAGCCCAGCCTCGAGGAATCTATAAGTATCACCCCAGTTGGTGAACACGTTGCGCCCTCATTTACTTTGTCTCTGTGCTTGCTCGAGAGAGTAACTCTCGCGCTGCAGCCTTTGCCATTGAGCTTATTGTTATTAGCTTCTGTTATACATGCATGCATACTTGAAGCCTCTGCATCGTTGAAGAAGCCCCTGCATCGTTGAAGAAGCCCAGAGGGAGGACCTTCGCTGAGCCTGAGGAGCTTAGCATTGCTACAACCAGTCGTGCCGATCGGAAGAGCCCATCGTGCCACCGGAGGACTGGACCAACCCCCGCAGGTAAGATCTGCCCAGTTGCCGGGGAGAAGGGACTTGATCAATACCGAGTCCACATACGCTTAGCCCCGCCATAGCGGGAGAGGAGCCACTGAGTGCCGCTCTGAGGAGCCGCCGAGTGCCGCTCTGAGCCCTGTGAATTCCAGGGAAAACCAATGCATTGTTGGTGCTTATATTGCACCGGACCCGGGACCACTACGAGAGTCCTGTTGCTCCTTTAACCTCATTAAAGAGAATCCGCCGCCTAACGCAGCCGCATTCTCTCCCTGAGGCTGTTTGCATCAGCCCCGAGAACCGCCGTGGTTGGGCCGATCCCCGTAGCTTCGCCTGCTTCCGTCGTTCGAGCCCGCCTACCGGCCACCGTCGTCCCGCCCTGCCATGCGAGCCGACTTTAGAGCGCCGACCCCACGGACCGACCCCGACCAGGACCGATCCCTGTTGTCTGAAGGGAACTGAATATCGTTCACGTGCTTTCCACCCACTAGCACTCAGTTCAAAGTATCTGCGTCTAGCAGAGTAAGCCCTGACGCATAGAAAGATTGGAATATTGCTGTGTATAGCCAGAAGCCGCCCGCGTCCCGCCGAGTCTCCATCTAGTGGCCAAGAGGCGGAACTGCACCCTTCGTTATATAAATATAGAAAGGGTTTATAGATAGTTCAATTACGTTATAATCATAACACTAAGCCAGTTGTGGACTCTATTTCACGAACGTGCACTAGAACATGTATATAAGTTGGTGATTCATCGGTTATTAATAGTTTGATAATTAATAAAATAATATTTTTCATAATTCATATTTCATATTCATAAATTTAATAACCTCTTCACCACAGTCCAGGGCTGGGGCTGGGATGTGGCTAGGCCTGGGCTAGGGCTGGGCTGGGGCCGGGGCTGCGACTGGGGCTGGGTTGAGGGCTGGGCTGGGGCTGGGCTGGGGCTGCCTCCAGGGCAGGGGCGGGGCTGGGCTGGCGCCGAGGGTGGGGCTGGGGCTGGGGCGGGGGGCTGGGGCAGGGGCCGGGGCTGGGGCAGGGCGGGGGTTGGGTCAGGTCTGGGCTAGGGCTGGGGATGGGGCCGTGAGTGGGGTTTGGCTGGGGCCGGGGCTGGGGCCACGGGTGGGGCTGGGGATGGGGCTGGGTCCAGGGCTGGGGCTGGGCTGGGGCAGGGCTGGGGCTGAGGCTGGAGCAGAGCTGGGGCCGGGGCTGAGCGTGGGCTGGGGTGGGGACTGGCGCAGGGCTAAGGCTGGGGCTGGGCTTGGGCCGAGTCTGGGGCCGGGGTTGGGGCCGGGGCTGGGGCGGAGCTGGGGCGGGGCTGGGGCAGGGCTGGGGCCAAGGTTGGGGCTGGGGCTGGGGCTGGGGCTGGGGTGAGGGCAGGGTTGGGGCAGGGATGGGGTTGGGGGCTGGGATGGGGCAGGACTGGGGCTGAGGCAGGGGCCGGGGCTGGGGCAGGAATGGGGCTGGGGCAGGTCTGGGGCCGGGGCTGGGGCAGGGCTGGTGTCGGGATGGGACCGCGGCTGGGATGGGGCAGGACTGGTGCTGGGGCTGAGGCAGGGGCCGGGACTGGGGACAGGGCTGGGGCCAGAGCTGGGGCAGGGCTGGTGTTGGGCTGGGGACATGGCTGGGGCCGGGGCTGCGGCAGGGCTGGGGCCGGGCTGGGGCTGGGACTGGGGCAGGGCTGGTGCTGGGCTGGGGACATGGCTGGGGCCGGGGCTGGGGCTGGGCTGAGGGCAGGGCTGGGGCAGGGCTGGGTTTGGGGCAGGGCTGGGGCTGGGGCTGGGCTGGGGATGGGGCTGGGCTGTGGCTTGTGTTGGGCAGGGGCAGGGATGGGGCGGGGGCTGGGCTATGGCTGGGGCTGGGGCTGTGGCTGGGCTGTGGCTTGGGCTGGGCAGGGGCAGGGATGGGGCGGGGACTGGGCTGTGGCTGGGGGCCGGGGCTGTGGCCAGGGCTGGGGCAGGGCTAGGGCTGGGCTGGGGCTAGGGCTGGGCTGAGGGCAGGGCTGGGGCTGGGCTGGGTTTTGGGGCTGGGCCTGGGACAGGGCTGGGCTCAAGGCTGGCGCAGGGCTGGAGTAGGGCTGGGGCTGGGGCTGGGGCTGGGGCTGAGGCAGGGCTGGGGTCGGGCTGGGGCTGGGGCTGTGCTGAAGGCAGGGTTGGGACTGAGGTTGAGGCCGGGGCTGGGGCTGGGTTGGGGCTGGGGCTGGGTCAGGACTAGGCTGGAGGCTGGGCCTTGGGCTGGGGCTGGGCTGGGGGCAGGGCTGGGGCTGGGGCTGGAACCAAGTCTTGGGCAGGGCTGGGGCTATGGCTGGGCCCAGGGCTGGGGCAGGACTGGAGCTGGAGCCGGGGCTGGGGCAGGGCTGGTGTCGGGCTGGGGCTGGCCTGGGGCTGGGCTGGGCTGGGGCTGGGCTGGGGCTGGGGCTGCGCTGTAGCTGGGGCTGGGGTGGGGACTGGGTCAGGGCTGGGGCTGGGACTGGGCTGGGGTAGGGCTGGGGCAGGGGCTGGGCTGGGGACGAGGGTGGGGCTGGAGCAGGGGCTGGGTCCAGGGCAAGGGCTGGGCTGTGGGTGGGGCTGGGCTGGGGCAGGGCTGGGGCTGAGGCTGGGTCTGGGGCGGGGACTGGGACAGGGCTGGGGCTGGGACTGGTTCCAGGGCTGAGGCTGGGTGGTGGCTGGAGCTGGGCTGCGGGCAGGGATGGGGATGGGGCTGGGCTGGACTGGGGGAACAGATGGGGCTGGGGCTGGGGCTGGGGCTGGGGTTGGGGCTGGGGCTGGGGCTGGGGCTTGGGCTGAGGCTGGGGCTGCGCTGTAGCTGGGGCTGGGGCGGGGCCTGGGACAGGGCTGGGGCTGGGACTGGGTCCAGGGCTGCGGCTGGGCAGTGGCTGGGGCTGGGCTGGGGCAGGGCTGGGGTTGGCGCTGGGGCTGGGGCTGCGCTGTAGCTGGGGCTGGGGTGGGGACTGGGTCAGGGCTGGGGCTGGGACTGGGCTGGGGTAGGGCTGGGGCAGCGGCTGGGCTGGGGACGAGGGTGGGGCTGGGGCAGGGGCTGGGTCCAGGGCAAGGGCTGGGCTGTGGGTGGGGCTGGGCTGGGGCAGGGCTGGGGCTGAGGCTGGGTCTGGCGCGGGGACTGGGACAGGGCTGGGGCTGGGACTGGGTCCGGGGCTGGGACTGGCTCCAGGGCAGGGGCTGGGCGGTGGCTGGGGCTGGGCCCTGGTCTGGGACCGGGACTGGGCTGGGGTAGGGCTGGGGCAGGGGCTGGGGCTGGGGCTAGGAACAGGGCTGGGGCCGGGCTGGGGCTGGGCTAAGGGCAGGGCTGGGCTAGGGCTGTGGGTGGGGCAGGGCTGGGGCCGGGGCTGAGGGTGGGCTGTGACAGGGACTGGGGCAGGGCTAGGGCTGGGGCTGGGCTGGGGCCGAATCTGGGGCAGGGCTGGGGCTGGGCTGGAACTGGGGCTGGGCTGTGGCCAAGGTTGGGGCTGGGCTGGGGCTGGGCTGGTGCCGAGGGTGGGGCTGCGGCTGGGGCTGGGTCCAGGGCTGCGGACAGGGCTGGAGCTAGGGCTGAGTTAGGGGTAGGGCTGGGGCTGGGCTGGGGCCGGGGCTGGAACCAAGCCTTGGGCAGGGCTGGGGCTGGGGCTGGGGCCGGGGCTGGGGCAGGAGCTGGGGCTGGGGCAGGGTTGGGGCTGGGCTGGGGCTGGAGCGGGCACTGGGACAGGGCTGTGGCTGGGGCTGTGGACAGGGCTGGGCCCAGGACTGGGGCAGGGCTGGGGCCAGGCTGGGGCAGGGGCTGGGTCCAGGGCAGGGGCTGGGCTGGGGCTGGGCTGGGGCCGGGGATGGGGCCAGGGGTTGGGCTGGAGCTGAGGGTGAGACTGGGCTGGGGTCTAGTCTGGGCCTGGCGCAGGGCTGGGCCCCAGGCTGGGGCAGGGCAGGGGCCGGGCTGGGGCTGGGGCTAGGCTGAGGGCAGGGTTGGGGAAGGGCTGGAGCTGGGTTCGGGGCAGGCCTGGGGCTGGACTGATGGCAGGGCTGGGCTAGGCCTGGGGCTGGGGCATGGCGGGGGCTGGGTCAGGGCTGCGCTAGTGCTGGGCTGGGGGCAGGGATGGGGCTGGGTCCAGGGCTGGGGCTGGGGCTGGGCTGGGGCTGGGCTGGGGCTGGGCTGGGGCAGGGATAGGGCGGGGGCTGGGCTGGGGCTGGGGCCGGAGCTGTGGCAGGGGCTGGGGCACAGCTGGGGCTGGGCTGGAGCTGGGGCTGGTCTGAGGGCAGGGCTGGTGCAGGGCTGGGGTTTGGGGCAGAGATGGGCAGGACTGGGGCTGGGGCAGGACTGGGGCTGGGGCAGGGGCCAGGGATGGCGACAGGGCTAGGGCAGGACCTGTGGCAGGGCTGGGTCTGGGCTGGGTCTGGGTTCGGGGCAGGGCTGGGCTGTGGCTTGGGCTGGGCAGGGGCAGGGCTGGGGCTGGGGCTGGGGTTGGGGCTGGGGCTGGGCATGGGCAGGGCTGGGGCCGGGACTGGGCTGGGGCTGGGGCTGGGTCCAGGGCTGGGGCTGGGGCTGGGCTGGGGCTGCGTTGAGGGCAGGGCTAGGCTAGAGGTGGGGCTGGGGCAGGGCTGGGGCTGGGTTGAGGGTAGAGCTAGGGTAGGGGTGGGGCTGGGGCAGGGCTGGGTCTGGCTCCAGGGCTGGGGCTGGGTCTGGGTCTGGGGCTGGGTCCAGGGCTGGGGCTGGGGCTGGGGCTGGGGACAGGGCTGGGGCCGGGCTGTGGCTGGGCTATGATCAGGGCTGGGCTAGGGCTGCGGCTGGGGTCGGGCTGAGGCCGGGGCTGAGGGTGGGCTTGCGGGGGGGACTGGGGCAGGGCTGGGGCTGGGGCCGGGGCTGGGCTGGGGCAGGGCTGGGGCTGGGGCTGGGCTGGGGCCGGGGCTGAGGCCGGGGGTGGGGCTGGGGCTGGGGCTGGGTCCAGGGCTGGGGCTGGGGCTGGGCTGGGCTAGGGCTGGGCTGGGGCCAGGGCTGGGGCTGGGGCTGGGTCCAGGGCTGGGGCTGGGGCTGGGCTGGGCTAGGGCTGGGCTGGGGCCAGGGCTGGGGCTGGGGCTGGGTCCAGGGCTGGGGCTGGGCAGTGGCTGGAGCAGGGCTGGGGCAGGGCTGGAGCTGGGGGATGGGATGGGGAAGGACTGGAGCTGGGGCAGGGGTCGAGGCTGGGGACAGGGCTAGGGCCGGAGCTGGGCCAGGGCTGGGGCTGGGGCCAGGCTGGGGCTGGGTTCGGTGCAGGGCTGGGGCTGGGGCATGGCGGGGGCTGGGTCTGGGGCTGGGGCTGGGTCCAGGGCTGGGGCTGGGGCTGGGCTGGGCTAGGCCTCGGCTGGAGCCAGGGCTGGGGCTGGGGATGAGGGTGGGGCAGGGGCAGGGCTGGGGACAGGGCTGGGGCCGTGCTGGGTCTGGGCTGGGGCCGGGGCTGGGGCAGGGCTGGGGCTAGGGGCTGGGCTGGGGCAGGACTGGGGCTGGGGCAGCGGCCAGGGCTATGGACAGGGCTAGGGCCAGAGCTGGGGCAGGGCTGGGTCCGGGCTGTGGCTGGGTTCGGGACAGGGCTGGGGCTGGGTCCAGGCCTGGGGCTGGGCTGAGAGCAGGGCTGGCTAGGCCTGGGGCAGGGCTGAGTGCGGGGCTGGGCTGAGTGCAGGGCTGGGCTAGGGCTGGGCTGGGGACGAGGGTGGGGCTGGGGCAGGGCCTGGAGCTGGGGACAGGGCTGGGGGCGGGGCGGAGGGTGGGACTGGGGCAGGGCTGGGACTGGGGCTGGGCTGAGTGCAGGGCTGGACTAGGGCTGGGCTGGGGGCAGGGCTGGGGCTGGGTTCGGTGCAGGGCTGGGGCTGGGGCATGGCAGGGGCTGGGGCTGGGGCTGGGTCGAGGGCTGGGGCTGGGGCTGGGTCCAGGGCTGGGGCAGGGCGGTGGCTGGGCCTGGGCTGGGTCTGGGCTGGGTCAAGGGCTGGGGCTGGGCTCGAGGCTGGGGCAGGGCTGGGGATGGGCCCTGGGATGGGGCAGGACTGGGGCTGGGGCAGGGGCCGGGGCTGGGGACAGGGCTGGGGCCCGAGCTGGTGCAGGGCTGGGGCAGGGCTGGGGCAGGGCTCGGGCTGGGGCTGGGTCCAGGGCTGGGGCTGGGCTGTGGCTTGGGCTGGGCAGGGGGCAGGGCTGGGGCTGGGGCTGGGGCTGGGGCTGGGCCTGGGCTGGGGCAGGGCTGGGGCTGAGGCTGGGCTGGGGGTAGGGCTAGGGCCGGAGCTGGGGCAGGGCTGGGGCTGGGCTGGGGCTGGGATCGGGGCAGGGCTGGGGCTGGGTCCAGGCCTGGGGCTGGGCTGAGAGCAGGGCTGGGCTAGGGCTGGGGCTGGGGGCAGGGATAGGGCTGGGTTCGGTGCAGGGCTGGGCCTGGGTCATGGCGGGGGCTGGGGGGGGTCTGGGTCCAGGGCTAGGGCTGGGGCTGGGGCTGGGCTGGGCTGGGCTAGGGCTGGGGCTGGGGCCAGGGCTGGGGCTGGGGCTGGGTGTGGTGGGTTTGGAAGGGGTAAGGCCAAGAAGCCTCCTCCCTTCCCCCTTGTAAGGTAAAAGGGAAAAAAAATTGAAGGGAAAGGAAAAAAAAAAACTCACAAGCTGAATTAACAAAGCAGTGGAGCTATATTTACAAAGCAATGTAGGGAATGCAGGGGAATATTTACAAATTTACAATATCTACAATATATACAAAGATATACAACAGAGCAACACAGAAATGAGAGTAAGCCCCCTCTGCAGAGAGGGGGGATTCCCCACCTCCGCTCTCCCCTCTCTCCCCCCCCTTTCCCCAGAATGGGATAGAAAGAGAAAGAAAAGAGAGGGGAAAAAAAGTTAGAAGCAGTTCGTGTTAATTGGAAGGGAGTTAATACAGGCCTTATCAAGTTTGTCAGTTTGAAGGCCGGAGCCTTGGCAGAAAGCCCAGTACAGAAAGCTGCTGCACGAAGAAGAGGCGGAAGCAAGACTGACAGAAAAGTCGTGGAAATGTCCAGTTCACTCCCAGTTCTGAAGGTGCTTCCTCCCACTCCACCAATGAAATTAGTTTAGACTATTCCTTCCGTTTACCAACTTCCGTCTACCATATTCCCTTTCTTAAGGGGGCAACGTCAACCGGCCACAGTCCACCCCTTCTAAACAATTTCATTGGCTGTTCATACTGTCCATCCAATCCAAAACGATATTTACAGTTCGTGAGTAAAGTTCATAGTCCATTCCGGCTATGCTCAGATGTAGATGATTCAAAAGTCCAAGAAAATCAGAAAATGAGAAGAATGGAAAACAGTTCATTTCTTCACCGACGAAGCGAAGAAAAGGGAAACAGGGATTCTCAGGGTCTCTTAGTTGACTCAGGGCTCTCAGGGATCTCAGGGTTCGTGCACCGTAGATTCCTCGTTGATTCTTCCTCTGGATGCGATGTAGCTGTACAGCAGTTTGAAATTAACCTCTTTCAGCTAAAGTTAAATTTCTTTGTGGAATACACTGAATTTCACCATTCTCTTGCATTACCCAATAAGTGTGACCCAGACCTTCAGCTGAAACCACCCCTCGGACAGGTTTAGCCTCTCGTGAGGGTGAAAATACCCAAACAGTTTTACCTAACAGGTTCTTTTCTCTAACAACAGCAACTCTATCACCTTCTACTTTCCGTAGCAAATCTGAATGTGCAGGTCCAGCTCGGTTCACTGAACCTCTACTATTTACCAGCCAGGTTGCTTGTGCTAAATGCTTTTCCCAGTTTTTTCAACGATCCACCTCCCATGGCTTTGAGAGTGGTCTTCAACAAACCGTTGTAACGTTCAATCTTCCC
This sequence comes from Melanerpes formicivorus, assembly GCF_026170545.1. Taxonomy (NCBI): domain Eukaryota; kingdom Metazoa; phylum Chordata; class Aves; order Piciformes; family Picidae; genus Melanerpes; species Melanerpes formicivorus. The sequence goes on from NW_027143172.1 coordinate 37,335, forward strand.
TGAAGCTGGTGCATAGTAGGGAATATGGAATATCCACTCAATACCGTGCTCTTTTGCCCAGTTCTTTACAAGGTTGTTCTTGAAATGAGTTCCGTTGTCTGACTCGATCCTCCCTGGAGTTCCGTGTCTCCACAGGATCTGTCTCTCCAGACCGAGAATGGTGTTGCATGCAGTTGCATGTGAAACTGGATAAGTTTCCAACCATCCAGTGTTTGCCTCTACCATAGCAAGCACGTATTGCTTACCAGAACGAGAACGTGGTAGAGTGATGTAGTCAATCTGCCAAGCTTCACCATACTTGTACTTGGACCATCTGTCACCATACCACAAGGGCTTAAGTCGTTTTGCCTGCTTAATAGCAGCACAAATGTCACAGTCATGGATGACTTGCGTGATAGCATCCATGGAAATGTCTATGGATCTGTCACGAGCCCATTGGTATGTTGCATCTCTGCCTTGATGTCCTGATGAATCGTGAGCCCACCGAGCTAAGAATATCTCACCTCGGTGTTTCCATTCAAGATCAAGATTAGAGTCCATGTCTACTTGAGAAACTCTTGCAGCTAGGTCTGCCTGATGGTTGTGTTGCTGTTCCTCAGTAGCTTTGCTCTTAGGAATGTGAGCATCGATGTGTCTCACCTTCACTGGAATTCTCTCGATTCGATCAGCAATGTCCTGCCACAGGTTGGCTGCCCAAATGGGTTTTCCTTTTCTCTGCCAACCACTCTTCTTCCAGTTCTTTAGCCAACCCCATAGAGCATTGGCTACCATCCATGAATCGGTGTAGAGATAAAGCTTTGGCCATCTCTCACGTTCAGCTACGTCGAGAGCTAGCTGGACAGCTTTTACCTCTGCGAACTGACTGGATTCTCCTTCTCCATCTTTCGCCTCTGCAACTCGGCGTGTTGGACTCCACACTGCAGACTTCCACCTTCGCTTGTTTCCAACAAGACGACAGGAACCGTCTGTGAACAAAGCATCTTTCTTTTCATCATCAGAAAGGTCATTGTAAGGAGGAGCTTCCTCAGCACAAGTTACTTTCTCCTCTGGAGGTTTAGCACAGTTGATGCCTTCAGGCCAACTTGAGATCACCTCCACTAGACCAGGTCGTTCAAGATTTCCCATTCAAGCTCTCTGTGTTATCAGAGCCATCCACTTAAACCAGGTTGAGTCTGTGGCATGATGTGGTGTGGATCCTTTGCCTTTGAACATCCAATTCAAAACTGGTAATCTGGGAGCTAAGAGAAGTTGTGATTCAGTTCCAATCACTTCAGAAGATGCTTTTACTCCTTCATAGGCAGCTAAAATTTCTTTCTCTGTTGGAGTATAATTAGCCTCTGAACCTCTGTAACCTCGACTCCAGAAACCAAGAGGTCGTCCATGTGTCTCACCTGGAGCTTTTTGCCACAAGCACCAGGTTGGACCATTGTCACTTGCAGCCGTGTACAAAATGTTCTTAATGTCTGGACCATCTCGGACAGGTCCCAGACCCATTGCTTGAATTACCTCTTGCTTTATCTGATCAAAGGCTGCTTGTTGTTCAGGTCCCCAGTGGAAATGGTTTCTCTTTCGAGTCACATCATACAGAGGTTTCACAATCTGACTGTATCCAGGAATGTGCAGTCTCCAAAATCCCACTATCCCCAAGAAACGTAGGGTCTCTTGCTTGTTTGTGGGACTTGCCATGGTAGAGACTCTATTTACCACATCCACTGGAATGTGTCGGCGTCCATCCTGCCACCGCACTCCCAGAAACTGAATCTCTGTGGTAGGTCCTTTCACCTTGTCTCGCTTGATGGCAAAACCTGCATTCAGAAGAATGTCAATGATTTTGTTACCTTTCTCAAAGACTTCCTCAGCAGTTTTACCCCAGACGGTGATATCATCGATGAACTGGATGTGTTCTGGATCACCGCCTTTCTCCAGAGCATCGTGGATCACTGCATGACAGATGCTTGAGCTGTGGATCCAGCCCATTGGCAGTCTGTTGAAAGTGTACTGGATTCCTCTCCAGGTGCAAGCAAACTGAGGCCTGCATTCCTCTGCTATGGGAATAGAGAAAAATGCATTAGCAATGTCTATGGTAGCATACCAGTTGGCCTCTTTGGATTCCAGCTCATACTGTAGTTCCATCATGTCTGGTACTACTGCACTCATAGGTGGTGTTACTTCATTCAGGGCTCGGTAGTCTACTGTCAGACGCCAGTCTCCATTCTGCTTCCGCACAGGCCACACTGGACTGTTGAAAGGTGAATGAGTTTTGCTGACGACTTTCTGACTCTCCAACTGACGAATCAGATTCTGAATGGGCAACAAAGAGTCATGGTTGGTTCTGTATTGTCTGTGATGCACAGTCTGAGAAGCAACCGGCAATTTAATGTCCTGTATCTTATGTTGTCCCACAACTGCAGATTCATCAGAAAGCTCAGGTCTGGCAGACAGCTTCAATTTTTGTCCATCAATTTCTATAGAAGCTACTCCAAAAGCCCATTTGTAACCTCTAGGGTCTTTGAAACGCCCTTCTCTCAGAAAATCAATTCCCAAAATACAAGGTGCATCAGGTCCGGTCACAACTGTATGCTTCCTCCATTGTTTACCAGTTAGACTTATATTAACCTCCACCTTACTTAACTCTTGAGATCCACCAGTGACTCCCAAAATAGTTATAGACTCTGATCCCTGATAATTTGATGGTATTATGGTGCACTGAGCTCCTGTGTCAACCAAGGCCCTGTACTTCCGAAATTGTGAAGTGCCAGGCCACTGGATGTACACATCCCAATAGATTCTGTTATCTCTGCTATCCTTCACCTCCCCCTGGCGGGAGGCAGGGCACCCCTAGTTATGGGGAACATGCGCACATGTGCATTGCACATAGTTTGCAGGGTTATAACTTTGCATGTTATAACTGGAGCCACTGTTGGAGCCATAAGAGTCATTCTGGGGAACTGTGGAAGTAACAGCTACCCTTCTGGTATTGTTACCTCGGGTTCTGCCACTTTGCAGTTCTCTCAGTCTCCTGAAAAGATTAGCAGTTGGTTGGCCATCCCAGCGGTTCATGTTCTCACCAAACTGATCACGCAGAGTTATCCAAATAGTTCTACGTGATTGCCTTGGTGGTCTGTTTTGGAACGACCTGTTTTGGAATGACCTGTTCTGGAATGACCTCCTTGGAGGACGTGTATTCCTGTAATGGGTTGGGGCAGACCCCCTCCCCACCACGCGCAGAAATAACAACTCAGACAAACGGATTGCAAAGGTGATGGAAAGTTTAAATAGAACAGTGAGTGCGTGCAGAAAACTAGAAACACAGTGACAAGAGAGAGACCCAAAACAGACCCAGAGAGATCCCATTCCCGCCTGAGGGTGCACCCAAACCCCCAGGGCTCCTCCTTCCCCCCCCCCCCACTGCTAGGCTAGTCTCAGCTGGCCAGATCTGAGACTGCCCATCCCCCCGTGGCCTTGGGCCTAACCACGCCCATGGCCGGGAGATCTCTCCCCTAGTTACCGGGTGGCGAGGAGGAAGGAAAGAGGAAGTGCCAGACCCCGCCGTGAAACTTATAGTGGTGCAAGGGATCATGGTAGGAAATAACCTAATTTCCTGTGTCCACCCACTGGGCTGGACTTCTGGACACAGGAAACACCCCTGTAGCAGAGGGCACCCAGCCCAAACTACGACAATTCCTCACAGATGAAACTTGTATCCACCTGGAGGAAGAATTGAAATTATCCCTTTGTGCCAATTGGGATATGGAATTTCTAAATTCATCTTTTAACTCTCTTATGCAATTCTGTATATCACCAGACATAGTTTTAATGGCTGACACCAAAGAACCACGTGTCATGCTATCCTCCAATTGTCTCATTTGATCACTGAATTGGCCAACCGTAGGAGAAGCTCCACCATAACTTCTTGACACAATTCTGCTTGCCAGAATGTTTGCATAATTGGAAGGAGCAAGTTTGATGATCTTTTTAGCAAGACCAATACCCACAGGAATGTCATCAGGATTCAGAGTTTCATGTTCTCCATAGAGTAGCTCTCTAACAGCAAATTCTCTGAAGCGCTTAATTCCCTCATCTATGGCAGTCCAGGGTTTAGGATTCCAGGGAAGATCATCTCGGGAAGGGTATCTCAGGGCAACCGCCATTAAAAGGCGTATCCACAGATTAACCTTACCGAGAGCTTTGCCTAGATGTCTATCTATTCCATTGTCCCTTGAGAGAGTTCCTAACTGAGCTGCTGACTTGTCTCCAACTGTTAGAGCTGAAGCACCTGTATCATAACACCTACTAAGCCAAGCTAGAACTGGCTCCTTATCTGCCCTGGTGAAATCTTCACGGACATTTCGCAATTCCTCCCATGGAGAAGAACACTCCAAAATATCATCTTCATCTTCGTCTCCCTGAATTCTTTGCCCATATAGTCCTGCTGTCATTCTCCTAAGGATCTCTTTAAGCTGAGAACCACCTTTGCCAGCTGCTTTCCTAACTTCATCTCTATCCTGCTTTGATCTCACTAGGTTAGCTAGATCTTTAAAACAAACCTTCTCTTTCTCCTCAGCAGGATCTTTTAGAGTAGAGGGCCCCTCACCAGGATCAGTCTCCAGCTCCTCTTCTTCTCCATCTTTGCCCTTTCCACCTCTAGTCTTTAAAGGAGCCACCTTAACTGGAGCTGTGTTTGAATTTACAGCCACCTTAATGGAAGCTGACAGGTCCTGAGATAAATCAGCTGCTGGGGCAGTGACTTCCGGTCCCACTGAGAGAGTGGGTGGAAGTGACATTGCTCCATTACTGGCCAACGGAGAAGAAGAAGGAGGAGAAGGAGTAGGAGAAGGAGTAGGCGCCATGTTGATACCAGCCGATGCCCTTGGCTGCTTGCCAGAATCAGCAAAGTCATTTAGAGCTGCTTTACCAATTGACTTTTTAGCCTTCTTTTTGACTGACACGGATTCTGCACAGTCCTCATCATTAGATGACTCTGGGACTGATTGAGAGCCACGGCGTTTTCTTTTTGATCTAGTTTTAATAACAAAACACGCCCTGGACACCTTTCTCTCCCGATGCCAGGAATACAGAGAATACACATTAGTTATCACCAGCAGCAGAATTATACACATGAAATAAATCACCTTTGGATCCCAGGCATCACCTAAAGTTACTGTCTCCTCAGGCGGAATCTTAAAACCATTTATCTCAATTGGGAGAGTGGTGGAGGTAACATTCCTGTATCTCACTGGCCATAATAAATTAATACATTTTCCATACCATAATTTAACTCTATACATAACCCACATATAAATTGTCCGCACCAAATATTTACCCAGGTAATCCAAAATCAAACCCAAACAATACCTGTAAACCAGAGCCCCAAAAATTGAAAAGAATAATCGCTCCACAAACCACAATACCTTCATGTTTGCTAATTCAGCTAGAAAACACTAAATCAATCAAGTAATAAATTAAACTAATTATCTGCCCCACGTTGGGTATGCCAATAAAAAAAAATGTGGTGGGGTGGAAGGGTAAGGCCAAGAAGCCTCCTCCCTCCCCCCTGTAAAGTAAAAGGGAAAAAAAAAATTGAAGGGAAAGGAAAGAAAAACTCACAAGCTGAATGAGCAAGGCAGTGGAGCTATATTTACAAAGCAGTGTAGGATTTGCAGGGGAATATTTACAAATTTACAATATCTACAATATATACAAAGATATACAACAGAGTAACACAGAAATGAGAGTAACCCCCCTCGGCAGAGGGGGTTCCCCACCTCTGCTCTCCCCTCTTTCCCCCCCTTTCCCCAGAGTAGGTCAGAAAAAGGGAGAAAAGAAGAAAGAAAGAAGTTAAAAGCAGTTTTGTGTTAATTGGAAAGGAGTCAATACAGGCCTTCTATCTTATCGGTTTCAAGGCCGAAGTCTTGGCAGAAAGCCCAGCACAGAAAGAGATGCAGAACGAAGAAGAGGCGGAAGCAAGACTGAAGATAAAGTGCCGGAGTGCCCAGGGTTTCTTTCCTACACTCCCAGTTCAGAAGGTGCTTCCTCCCACTTTTCCAATGAAATTAGTTTAGATTATTGCTTCCGTTTACCAACTTCCGTCCACCATATTCCCTTTCTTAAGGGTACAGCCTGAAACGGTCGCACTGGGGCAGGGCTGGAACTGGGGCTGGGCTGGGGCCAAGGTTGGGGCTGGGGCTGGGCTGGTGCTGAGGGTGGGGCTGGGGCTGGGGCTGCAGAAAGGGCTGGGGCTAGGGCTGAGTTAGGGGTAGGGCTGGGGCTGTGCTGGGGCCAGGGCTGGAACCAAGGTTTGGGCAGGGCTGTGGCTGGGGCTGGGGCGGGGCTGGGGCAGGAGCCAGGGCTGGGGCAGGGCTGGGGCCGTGCCTGGGGCTGGGGCTAGGGCTGGGGCCGGGCTGGGGCTGGGGCTGGGGTGAGTGCAGGGCTGGGCAAGGGCTGGGGATGGGGGCTGGGATGGGGCAGGACTGGGGCTGGGGCAGGGGCCGGGGCTGGGGACAGTGCTGGGTCCGGGCCTGGGGCAGGGCTGGGGCCAGGCTGGGGCTGGGTTCGGAGCAGGGCTGGGGCTGGGTCCAGGGCTGGGGCTGGGCAAAGGGCAGCACTGGGCTAGGCCTGGGGCTGGGGCAGGACTAGATTAGGGCTGGGCTGGGGACGGGGCTGGGGCCGGGGCTGGGGCAGGGCTGGGGCTGGGCTGGGGGACAGGGATGGGGCCGGGGCTGGGGCAGGGCTGGGGCCGGGCTGGGCCTGGGGCAAGGCTGGGCCTGGTTTCTGGGGCAGGGCTGGGGTCAAGTAGGGCTGGGCTGAGGCCGAGGGTGGGGCTGGGGCTGGGGCTGGGGCTGCGGACAGGGCTGGGGCCTGGCTGGGGCTGGGCTGAGGGCAGGGCTGGGGTCAGGGCTGGAACCAAGTCTAGGACAGAGCTGAGGTTAGGGCTGGGGCTGGGGCCTGAGGGTAGGGCTGGGCTAGGGCTGGGGCTAGGGCTGGGGCTGGGCTGGAACCAGGACTGGGCTGGGGTGGGGACTGGGGCAAGGCTGGGGCTGGGGCTGGGCCTGGGCTGGGGCAGGGCTGGGGCTCGGCTGGGACCAGGACTGGCCTGGGGCGGGGACTGGGGGAGGGCTGGAGCCGGGGCTGGGGCCGGGGCTAGGGCAGGACTAGGCTGGAGGCTGGGCCTTGGGCTGGGGCTGGGCTGGGGGCAGGGCTGGGCCTGGGGCAGGGCTGGGGCTGGGGCTGGGTCCAGGGCTGGGGCTGGGGCTGGTCTGGGGCAGGGTTGGGGCTGGGTCCAGGGCTGGGGCTGGGCTGGGGCTTGGGCTGGGCTGGGGCAGGGCTGGGGCAGGGCTGTGGCTGTGGCTGTGGCTGTGGCTGGGGCTGGGGCTGGGTCCAGGGCTGGGGCTGGGCTGGGGGCAGGGCTGGGCTAGGGCTGGGAATGGGGCAGGGCTGGAACTGCGGCTGGGCCTGGGGCAGGGCTGGTTCTGGGCTGGGGGCAGGGCTGGGCTAGAACTGAGCTGGGGCCGGGGCTGGAGCTGGGGCAGGGGCTGGGGCTGGGCTGGGTCCGGGGCTGGGCTGGAGCTGGGGCTGGACAGGGCTGGGTCTGTGTCTGGGGCTGGGGCGGGGACTGGGGCAGGGCTAGGAATGGGGCTGGGCTGGGGCCGAGTCTGGGGCCGGGGCTGGGGCTGGGCTGGTGCCGAGGGTGGGGCTGGGGCTGGGCCTGGGGCTGCGGACAGGGCTGGGGCTAGGGCTGAGTTAGGGGTAGGGCTGGGGCTGTGCTGGGGCCGGGGCTGGGGCAGGGTTGGGGCTGGGCTGGGGGGGGCTGGGCTGGGGCAGGGCTGGGTCTGGGGACAGGGCTGGGGATGAGGGTGGGGCTGGGCTGGGGTCTGGGCTGGGCCTGGGGCAGGGCTGGGCCCGAGGCTGGGGCAGGGATGGGGTAGGGCTGGGTTTGGGGCTGGGCTGGGGGCAGGGATGGGGATGGGGCTGGGGCAGGGCTGGCACTGGGGCTGGGGGTTGGCTGGGGCTGCGGCTGGGGTGAGGGCTGGGGCTAGGGCTGGGTGCAGGGCTAGGGCTGAGGCTGGGCTGGGGCTGGGGCTGGGACCAGGGCTGGGCCTTGGGCTGGGCTTGGGTCCAGGGCTGGGTCTGGGTTGGGGCCGGGGCTGGGGCAGGACTAGGCTGGAGGCTGGGCCTTGGGCTGGGGCTGGGCTGGGGGCAGGTATTTGGCTGGGGCTGGAACCAAGTCTTGGACAGGGCTGGGGCAGGGCTGGGTCCGGGGCTGGGGCTGGGGCAGGGCTGGGTCTAACGCTGGGGCTGGGCTGATGGCAGGGATGAGGTAGGGCTGGGAATGGGGCAGGGCTAGTTTAGGGCTGGCCTGGGGCTGGGGCTGGGACTGGGGCAGGGCTGGGGCTGGGCTGGGCCTGGGACAGGGCTGGGCTCGAGGCTGGGGCAGGGCTGGGGTAGGGCTGGAGCCGGGGCTGGGAGCAGGGCTGGATCTGAGGTAGAGGCCGGGGCTGGGGCTGGGCTGGGTGCAGGGCTGGGGCTGGGGCTGGACCCAAGCCTTGGGCAGGGCTGGGGCTAGGGCTGGGGCTGGGGCTAGGGCAGGACTAGGCTGGAGGCTGGGCCTTGGGCTAGGGCTGGGCTGGGGCCAGGGCTGGGGCTGGGGCTGGAACCAAGACTGTGGCTGGGCTGGGGCCGGGGATGGGGCAGGACTGGGGCTGGGGCAGGGCTGGGGCTGGGCTGGGCTGGGGATGAGGGTGGGGCTGGGCTGGGGTCTGGGCTGGGCCTGGGGCAGGGCTCAGGGCAGGGATGGGGATGGGGCTGGGGCCAGGGCTGGGGCAGGGCTGGGGCTGGGTGAGGGCTGGGCTAGGGCTGTGCTGGGGGCATGGATGGGGCTGGGACTGGGGGCAAGGATGGGGATGTGGCTGGGCTGGGGCTGGGGCTGGGCTAGGGCTGGGGCTGTGTCTGGGGCTGGGGCGGGGACTGGGGCAGGGCTAGGGCTGGGGCTGGGCTGGGGCCGAGTCTGGGGCCGGGGCTGGGGCCAGGGCTGCGGCAGAACTGGTGCCGAGGGTGGGGCTGGGGCTGGGGCTTCGGACAGGGCTGGGGCTAGGGCTGAGTTAGGGGTAGGGCTGGGGCTGTGCTGGGGCCGGGGCTGTGGCAGGGTTGGGGCTGGGCTGGGGGGGGCTGGTCTGGGGCAGGGCTGGGTCTGGGGCTGGGCTGTGGCTGGGGCTGGGCTGTGGCTGGGACTGGGGCAGGGCTGGGGCTGTGCTGGGGACAGGGCTGGGGCAGGGCTGGGGCTGGGGCTGGGGCTGGGTCTCGGGCAGGGCTGGGGCCGGGTCTGGGGCAGGGCTCGGGCCAGGCTGGGGCTGGGGCTGAGCTGGGGATGAGGGTGGGGCTGGGCTGGACCCGAGGCTGGGGCATGGCTGGTGTAAGGCTGGGGCTGGGGCTGGGCTGGGGTCAGGGCTGGGGATGGGGCAGGGCTGGGCTGGGGGAACGGATGGGGCTGGGGCTGGGGCAGGGCTGGGCCTGGGCTGGGACCGGGACTGGGCTGGGGTAGGGCTGGGGCCGAGTCTGGGGCCGGGGCTGGGGCCGGGGCTGGGCTGGGGCAGGGCTGGGGCCGAGTCTGGGGCCGGGGCTGGGGCCAAGGTTGGGGCTGGGGCTGGGGCTGGGCTGGTGCCGAGGGTGTGGCTGGGGCTGGGGCTGGAACCAAGGTTTGGGCAGGGCTGGGGCTGGGGCTCGGGCCGGGGCTGGAGCTGGGGCTGGAGCATCGTTGGTGCTGGGCTGTGGCTGTGGCTGGGGACATGGCTGGGGCTGGGCTGTGGCTGGGGCTGGGGACGAGGGTGGGGCCGGGCTGGGGCTGGGGCTGGGCTGGGGCAGGGCTGGGAATGGGGCAGGGCTGGAGCTGCGGCTGGGCCTGGGGCAGGGCTGGTGCTGGGCTGGGGGCAGGGCTGGGCTAGCACTGAGCTGGGGCCGGGGCTGGGGCTGGGGCTGGGCTGGGGCTGGGGCTGGACAGGGCTGGGTCTGTGTCTGGGTCTGGGGCTGGGACGGGGGCAGGGCTAGGAATGGGGCTGGGCTGGGGCCGAGTCTGGGGCCGGGGCTGGGGCCGGGGCCGGGGCTGGGGCAGGGCTGGGGCTGGGCTGGGACCAGGACTGGGCTGGGACCAGGACTGGGCTGGGGCGGGGACTGGGGCAAGGCTGGGGTGGGGCTGGGCTGGGGCTGGGTGCAGGGCTGGGGCTTGGGCTGGGCCTGGGTCAAGGCTGGGCCTGGTTTCTGGGGCAGGGCTGGGGTAGGGCAGGGCTGGGCTGAGGCCAAGGGTGGGGCTGGGGCTGGGGCTGGGGCTGGGGCAGGGCTGGGGCTGGGCTGGGACCAGGACTGGCCTGGGGCGGGGACTGGGGCAAGGCTGGGGCTGGGGCTGGGCTGGGGGCAGGGCTGGGGCTGGGGCTGGAACCAAGTCTATGGCTGGGCTGGGGCTGGGTCTGGGGCAGGGCTCGGGCCAGGCTGGGGCTGGGGCTGGGCTGAGGGCAGGGCTGGGGCAGGGCTGGAGCTGGGGCTGGGCTGGGGATGAGGGTGGGGCTGGGCTGGGGTCTGGGCTGGGCCTGGGGCAGGGCTGGACCCGAGGCTGGGGCAGGGCTGGGGCTGGGCTGGGGCTGGGGCTGGGTCCAGGGCTGTGGCTGGGCTGTGGCTGTGGCTGGGCTGGGGCAGGCCTGGGGCTGTGGCTGGGCTGGGGCAGGACTGGAGCTGGGGCAGGGGCCGGGGCTGGGGACAGGGCAGGGTCCGGGCTGGGGCTGGGTTCGGGGCAGGGCTGGGGCTGGGGCTGGGCTGGGGCTGCGGCTGGGGCTGGGGCTGGGGCTGGGCTGGGGCAGGGCTGGTGCTGGGGAAGGGGCTGGGACTGGGTCCAGGGCTGGGGCTGGGCTGTGGCTGGGGCTGGGCTGGGCTGGGGCAGGGCTGGGGCTGGGGCTGGTCTGGGGCAGGGCTGGGGCTGGGGTTGGGCTGTGGCTGTGGCTGGGCTGGGCTGGGGCAGGGCTGGGGCTGGGGCTGGGCTGGAGCAGGGCTGGGGCTGGGGCTGGGGCTGGGGAAGGGGCTGGGACTGGGTCCAGGGCTGGGGCTGGGCTGTGGCTGGGGCTGGGTCCAGGGCTGGGGCTGGGCTGTGGCTGGGGCTGGGCTGGGCTGGGGCAGGGCTGGGGCTGGGGCTGGTCTGGGGCAGGGCTGGGGCTGGGGCTGGGCTGTGGCTGGGGCTGGGCTGGGCTGGGGCAGGGCTGGGGCTGGGGCTGGTCTGGGGCAGGGCTGGGGCTGGGGCTGGGCTGGGGCTTGGGCTGGTCTGGGGCAGGGCTGGGGCTGGGTCCAGGGCTGGGGCTGGGCTGGGGCTTGGGCTGGTCTGGGGCAGGGCTGGGGCTGTGGCTGAGGCTGTGTCTGGGGCTGGGTCCAGGGCTGGGGCTGGGCTGGGGCTGGGGCTGGCCTGGGGCAGGGCTGGGTCTGGGGACAGGGCTGGGGATGAGGGTGGGGCTGGGCTGGGGTCTGGGCTGGGCCTGGGGCAGGACTGGGCCCGAGGCTGGGGCAGGGAAGGGGTAGGGCTGGGATTGGGGCTGGGCTGGGGGTAGGGATGGGGATGGGGCTGGGGCAGGACTGGAGCTGGGGCAGGGGCCGGGGCTGGGGACAGGGCAGGGTCCGGGCTGGGGCTGGGTTCGGGGCAGGGCTGGGGTCAGGGCTGGAACCAAGTCTAGGACAGAGCTGAGGTTAGGGCTGGGGCTGGGGCCTGAGGGTAGGGCTGGGCTAGGGCTGGGGCTAGGGCTGGGGCTGGGCTGGAACCAGGACTGGGCTGGGGTGGGGACTGGGGCAAGGCTGGGGCTGGGGCTGGGCCTGGGCTGGGGCAGGGCTGGGGCTCGGCTGGGACCAGGACTGGCCTGGGGCGGGGACTGGGGGAGGGCTGGAGCCGGGGCTGGGGCCGGGGCTAGGGCAGGACTAGGCTGGAGGCTGGGCCTTGGGCTGGGGCTGGGCTGGGGGCAGGGCTGGGCCTGGGGCAGGGCTGGGGCTGGGGCTGGGTCCAGGGCTGGGGCTGGGGCTGGTCTGGGGCAGGGTTGGGGCTGGGTCCAGGGCTGGGGCTGGGCTGGGGCTTGGGCTGGGCTGGGGCAGGGCTGGGGCAGGGCTGTGGCTGTGGCTGTGGCTGTGGCTGGGGCTGGGGCTGGGTCCAGGGCTGGGGCTGGGCTGGGGGCAGGGCTGGGCTAGGGCTGGGAATGGGGCAGGGCTGGAACTGCGGCTGGGCCTGGGGCAGGGCTGGTTCTGGGCTGGGGGCAGGGCTGGGCTAGAACTGAGCTGGGGCCGGGGCTGGAGCTGGGGCAGGGCTGGGGCTGGGCTGGGTCCGGGGCTGGGCTGGAGCTGGGGCTGGACAGGGCTGGGTCTGTGTCTGGGGCTGGGGCGGGGACTGGGGCAGGGCTAGGAATGGGGCTGGGCTGGGGCCGAGTCTGGGGCCGGGGCTGGGGCAGGGCTGGTGCCGAGGGTGGGGCTGGGGCTGGGCCTGGGGCTGCGGACAGGGCTGGGGCTAGGGCTGAGTTAGGGGTAGGGCTGGGGCTGTGCTGGGGCCGGGGCTGGGGCAGGGTTGGGGCTGGGCTGGGGGGGGCTGGGCTGGGGCAGGGCTGGGTCTGGGGACAGGGCTGGGGATGAGGGTGGGGCTGGGCTGGGGTCTGGGCTGGGCCTGGGGCAGGGCTGGGCCCGAGGCTGGGGCAGGGATGGGGTAGGGCTGGGTTTGGGGCTGGGCTGGGGGCAGGGATGGGGATGGGGCTGGGGCAGGGCTGGCACTGGGGCTGGGGGTTGGCTGGGGCTGCGGCTGGGGTGAGGGCTGGGGCTAGGGCTGGGTGCAGGGCTAGGGCTGAGGCTGGGCTGGGGCTGGGGCTGGGACCAGGGCTGGGCCTTGGGCTGGGCTTGGGTCCAGGGCTGGGTCTGGGTTGGGGCCGGGGCTGGGGCAGGACTAGGCTGGAGGCTGGGCCTTGGGCTGGGGCTGGGCTGGGGGCAGGTATTTGGCTGGGGCTGGAACCAAGTCTTGGACAGGGCTGGGGCAGGGCTGGGTCCGGGGCTGGGGCTGGGGCAGGGCTGGGTCTAACGCTGGGGCTGGGCTGATGGCAGGGATGAGGTAGGGCTGGGAATGGGGCAGGGCTAGTTTAGGGCTGGCCTGGGGCTGGGGCTGGGACTGGGGCAGGGCTGGGGCTGGGCTGGGCCTGGGACAGGGCTGGGCTCGAGGCTGGGGCAGGGCTGGGGTAGGGCTGGAGCCGGGGCTGGGAGCAGGGCTGGATCTGAGGTAGAGGCCGGGGCTGGGGCTGGGCTGGGTGCAGGGCTGGGGCTGGGGCTGGACCCAAGCCTTGGGCAGGGCTGGGGCTAGGGCTGGGGCTGGGGCTAGGGCAGGACTAGGCTGGAGGCTGGGCCTTGGGCTAGGGCTGGGCTGGGGCCAGGGCTGGGGCTGGGGCTGGAACCAAGACTGTGGCTGGGCTGGGGCCGGGGATGGGGCAGGACTGGGGCTGGGGCAGGGCTGGGGCTGGGCTGGGCTGGGGATGAGGGTGGGGCTGGGCTGGGGTCTGGGCTGGGCCTGGGGCAGGGCTCAGGGCAGGGATGGGGATGGGGCTGGGGCCAGGGCTGGGGCAGGGCTGGGGCTGGGTGAGGGCTGGGCTAGGGCTGTGCTGGGGGCATGGATGGGGCTGGGACTGGGGGCAAGGATGGGGATGTGGCTGGGCTGGGGCTGGGGCTGGGCTAGGGCTGGGGCTGTGTCTGGGGCTGGGGCGGGGACTGGGGCAGGGCTAGGGCTGGGGCTGGGCTGGGGCCGAGTCTGGGGCCGGGGCTGGGGCCAGGGCTGCGGCAGAACTGGTGCCGAGGGTGGGGCTGGGGCTGGGGCTTCGGACAGGGCTGGGGCTAGGGCTGAGTTAGGGGTAGGGCTGGGGCTGTGCTGGGGCCGGGGCTGTGGCAGGGTTGGGGCTGGGCTGGGGGGGGCTGGTCTGGGGCAGGGCTGGGTCTGGGGCTGGGCTGTGGCTGGGGCTGGGCTGTGGCTGGGACTGGGGCAGGGCTGGGGCTGTGCTGGGGACAGGGCTGGGGCAGGGCTGGGGCTGGGGCTGGGGCTGGGTCTCGGGCAGGGCTGGGGCCGGGTGTGGGGCAGGGCTCGGGCCAGGCTGGGGCTGGGGCTGAGCTGGGGATGAGGGTGGGGCTGGGCTGGACCCGAGGCTGGGGCATGGCTGGTGTAAGGCTGGGGCTGGGGCTGGGCTGGGGTCAGGGCTGGGGATGGGGCAGGGCTGGGCTGGGGGAACGGATGGGGCTGGGGCTGGGGCAGGGCTGGGCCTGGGCTGGGACCGGGACTTGGCTGGGGTAGGGCTGGGGCCGAGTCTGGGGCCGGGGCTGGGGCCGGGGCTGGGCTGGGGCAGGGCTGGGGCCGAGTCTGGGGCCGGGGCTGGGGCCAAGGTTGGGGCTGGGGCTGGGGCTGGGCTGGTGCCGAGGGTGTGGCTGGGGCTGGGGCTGGAACCAAGGTTTGGGCAGGGCTGGGGCTGGGGCTCGGGCCGGGGCTGGAGCTGGGGCTGGAGCATCGTTGGTGCTGGGCTGTGGCTGTGGCTGGGGACAGGGCTGGGGCTGGGCTGTGGCTGGGGACGAGGGTGGGGCCGGGCTGGGGCTGGGGCTGGGCTGGGGCAGGGCTGGGAATGGGGCAGGGCTGGAGCTGCGGCTGGGCCTGGGGCAGGGCTGGTGCTGGGCTGGGGGCAGGGCTGGGCTAGCACTGATCTGGGGCCGGGGCTGGGGCTGGGGCTGGGCTGGGGCTGGGGCTGGACAGGGCTGGGTCTGTGTCTGGGTCTGGGGCTGGGACGGGGGCAGGGCTAGGAATGGGGCTGGGCTGGGGCCGAGTCTGGGGCCGGGGCTGGGGCCGGGGCCGGGGCTGGGGCAGGGCTGGGGCTGGGCTGGGACCAGGACTGGGCTGGGACCAGGACTGGGCTGGGGCGGGGACTGGGGCAAGGCTGGGGTGGGGCTGGGCTGGGGCTGGGTGCAGGGCTGGGGCTTGGGCTGGGCCTGGGTCAAGGCTGGGCCTGGTTTCTGGGGCAGGGCTGGGGTAGGGCAGGGCTGGGCTGAGGCCAAGGGTGGGGCTGGGGCTGGGGCTGGGGCTGGGGCAGGGCTGGGGCTGGGCTGGGACCAGGACTGGCCTGGGGCGGGGACTGGGGCAAGGCTGGGGCTGGGGCTGGGCTGGGGGCAGGGCTGGGGCTGGGGCTGGAACCAAGTCTATGGCTGGGCTGGGGCTGGGTCTGGGGCAGGGCTCGGGCCAGGCTGGGGCTGGGGCTGGGCTGAGGGCAGGGCTGGGGCAGGGCTGGAGCTGGGGCTGGGCTGGGGATGAGGGTGGGGCTGGGCTGGGGTCTGGGCTGGGCCTGGGGCAGGGCTGGACCCGAGGCTGGGGCAGGGCTGGGGCTGGGCTGGGGCTGGGGCTGGGTCCAGGGCTGTGGCTGGGCTGTGGCTGTGGCTGGGCTGGGGCAGGCCTGGGGCTGTGGCTGGGCTGGGGCAGGACTGGAGCTGGGGCAGGGACCGGGGCTGGGGACAGGGCAGGGTCCGGGCTGGGGCTGGGTTCGGGGCAGGGCTGGGGCTGGGGCTGGGCTGGGGCTGCGGCTGGGGCTGGGGCTGGGGCTGGGCTGGGGCAGGGCTGGTGCTGGGGAAGGGGCTGGGACTGGGTCCAGGGCTGGGGCTGGGCTGTGGCTGGGGCTGGGCTGGGCTGGGGCAGGGCTGGGGCTGGGGCTGGTCTGGGGCAGGGCTGGGGCTGGGGTTGGGCTGTGGCTGTGGCTGGGCTGGGCTGGGGCAGGGCTGGGGCTGGGGCTGGGCTGGGGCAGGGCTGGGGCTGGCGCTGGGGCTGGGGAAGGGGCTGGGACTGGGTCCAGGGCTGGGGCTGGGCTGTGGCTGGGGCTGGGTCCAGGGCTGGGGCTGGGCTGTGGCTGGGGCTGGGTCCAGGGCTGGGGCTGGGCTGTGTCTGGGGCTGGGCTGGGCTGGGGCAGGGCTGGGGCTGGGGCTGGTCTGGGGCAGGGCTGGGGCTGGGGCTGGGCTGTGGCTGGGGCTGGGCTGGGCTGGGGCAGGGCTGGGGCTGGGGCTGGTCTGGGGCAGGGCTGGGGCTGGGGCTGGGCTGGGGCTTGGGCTGGTCTGGGGCAGGGCTGGGGCTGGGTCCAGGGCTGGGGCTGGGCTGGGGCTTGGGCTGGTCTGGGGCAGGGCTGGGGCTGTGGCTGGGGCTGTGTCTGGGGCTGGGTCCAGGGCTGGGGCTGGGCTGGGGCTGGGGCTGGCCTGGGGCAGGGCTGGGTCTGGGGACAGGGCTGGGGATGAGGGTGGGGCTGGGCTGGGGTCTGGGCTGGGCCTGGGGCAGGACTGGGCCCGAGGCTGGGGCAGGGAAGGGGTAGGGCTGGGATTGGGGCTGGGCTGGGGGTAGGGATGGGGATGGGGCTGGGGCTGGTACCAGGGCTGGGGCTGGGGCTAGGTGCAGGGCTGGGGCTGGGGCTGGGACCAGGGCTGGGGCTGGGCTGGGCCTGGGTCCAGGGCTGGGTCTGGGTAGGGGCCGGGGCTGGGGCAGGACTAGGCTGGAGGCTGGGCCTTGGGCTGGGTCTGGGCTGGGGGCAGGGATGGGGCTGGGGCTGGAACCAAGTCTTGGACAGGGCTGGGGCAGGGCTGGGTCTGGGTCTGGGTCTGGGGCAGGGCTGGGGCAGGACTGGGGTGAGGGCAGGGCTGGGGTAGGGCTGGGGATGGGGCCTGGGCTGGGGCAGGACTGGGGCTGGGGCCAGGCTGAGGCTGGGCTGAGGGCAGGGCTGGGCTAGGGCTGGGCCTGGGGCAGGGCTGGGCTAGGGCTGGGCTGGGGCCGAGGCTGAGGCTGGGGCTGTGGAAGGGTTGGGGCTGGGCTGGGGCTGGGGCTGGGGTCAGGGATGGGGCTGGGGCTGGGCTGGGCTGGGGGCCAGGATGGGGCTGTTGCTGGGGCTGGGGCTTGGGCTGGGGTAGGGCTGGGTCTAACGCTGGGGCTGGGCTGACGGCAGGGATGAGGTAGGGCTGGGAATGGGGCAGGGCTAGGTTAGGGCTGGCCTGGGGCTGGGGCTGGGACTGGGACTGGGGCTGGGCTGGGGGCAGGACTGGGGCTGGGGCAGGGCTGGGGCCAGGGCTGGGCTGGGGATGAGGGTGGGGCTAAACTGGGGTGTGGTCTGTGCCTGGGGCAGGGCTGGGGTAGGGCTGGGGCTGGGGCTGGGCTGGGGCTGGGGCTGGGTCCAGGGCTGGGGCTGGGCTGTGGCTGGGGCAGGGCTGGGGCAGGCCTGGGGCTGGGGCTGGGCTGGGGCAGGTCTGGGGCAGGGCTGGGGCAGGGCTGGGGATGGGGGCTGGGATGGGGCAGGACTGGGGCTGGGGCAGGGGCTGGGGCTGGGGCTGGGCTGGGGCAGGCCTGGGGCTGGGGCTGGGCTGTGGCTGTGGCTGGGCTGGGGCAGGGCTGGGGCTGGGGCTGGGGCTGGGTCCAGGCCTGGGGCTGGGCTGGGGCTGGGGCTGGGCTGGGCTGGGGCAGGGCTGGGGATGGGGCTGGGGCTGGGGCTGGGCTGGGGCTGGGGCTGGACAGGGCTGGGTCTGTGTCTGGGTCTGGGACTGGGACGGGGGCAGGGCTAGGAATGGGGCTGGGCTGGGGCCGAGTCTGGGGCCGGGGCTGGGGCCAGGGCTGGGGCAGGGCTGGGGCTGGGCTGGGACCAGGACTGGGCTGGGACCAGGACTGGCCTGGGGTGGGGACTGGGGCAAGGCTGGGGCTGGGGCTGGGCTGGGTGCAGGGCTGGGGCTGGGGCTGGAACCAAGTCTATGGCTGGGCTGGGGCTGGGGCTGGGGCAGGACTGGGGCTGGGTCTCGGGCAGGGCTGGGGCCGGGTCTGGGGCAGGGCACGGGCCAGGCTGGGGCTGGGGCTGGGCTGAGGGCAGGGCTGGGGCAGGGCTGGGGCTGGGGCTGGGCTGGGGATGAGGGTGGGGCTGGGCTGGGGTCTGGGCTGGGCCTGGGGCAGGGCTGGACCCGAGGCTGGGGCAGGGCTGGGGCTGGGCTGGGGCTGGGGCTGGGTCCAGGGCTGTGGCTCGGCTGGGACCAGGACTGGCCTGGGGCGGGGACTGGGGCAGGGCTGGGGCTGGGCTGGGGCTGGGGCTGGGTCCAGGGCTGTGGCTGGGCTGTGGCTGTGGCTGGGCTGGGGCAGGCCTGGGGCTGTGGCTGGGTCCCGGGCTGGGGCTGTGCTGTGGCAGGGCTGGGTTGGGGCAGGCCTGGGGCTGTGGCTGGGCTGGGGCAGGGCTGGGGCAGGGCTGGGGATGGGGGTTGGGATGGGGCAGGACTGGGGCTGGGGCAGGGGCTGGGGCTGGGGACAGGGCTAGGGCCAGAGCTGGGGCAGGGCAGGGTCCGGGCTGGGACTGGGTTCGGGGCAGGGCTGGGGCTGGGGCTGGGCTGGGGATGCGGCTGGGTCCAGGGCTGGGGCTGGGCTGTGGCAGGGCTGGGGTGGGGCAGGCCTGGGGCTGTGGCTGGGCTGGGGCTGGGCTGTGGCTGTGGCTGGGCTGGGGCAGGGCTGGGGCTGGGGAAGGGGCTGGGACTGGGTCCAGGGCTGGGGCTGGGCAGTCGCTGGGGCTGGGGTGGACTGGGGCAGGGCTGGGGCTGGGGCTGGTCTGGGGCAGGGCTGGGGCTGGGGCTGGGGCTGGGGAAGGGGCTGGGCTGGGGCTTGGGCTGGGCTGGGGCAGGGCTGGGGCTGGGGAAGGGGCTGGGACTGGGTCCAGGGCTGGGGCTGGGCTGTGGCTGTGGCTGGGCTGGGCTGGGACAGGGCTGGGGCTGGGGCTGGTCTGGGGCAGGGCTGGGGCTGGGGCTGCGGCTGGGCTGAGGGCAGGCCTGGGGTAGGACTGGGGATGGGGCCTGGGCTGGGGCAGGACTGGGGCTGGGGCAAGGCTGAGGCTGGGCTGAGGGCAGGGCTGGGCTAGGGCTGGGCCTGGGGCAGGGCTGGGATAGGGCTGGGGGCAGGGCTGGGCTAGTGCTGGGCTGGGGCCAAGGCTGAGGCTGGGCTGAGGGCAGGGCTGGGCTAGGGCTGGGCCTGGGGCAGGGCTGGGCTAGTGCTGGGCTGGGGCCGAGGCTGAGGCTGTGGCTGCGGAAGGGCTGGGGCTGGGCTGGGGCTGGGGCTGGGGTCAGGGATGGGGCTGGGGCTGGGCTGGGCTGGGGGCCAGGATGGGGCTGTTTCTGGGGCTGGGGCTTGGGCTGGGGTAGGGCTGGGTCTAACGCTGGGGCTGGGCTGATGGCAGGGATGAGGTAGGGCTGGGAATGGGGCAGGGCTAGGTTAGGGCTGGCCTGGGGCTGGGGCTGGGGCTGGGACTGGGACTGGGGCTGGGACTGGGGCAGGGCTGGGTCTGGGCTGGGCCTGGGACAGGGCTGGGCTCGAGGCTGGGGCAGGGCTGGGGTAGGGCTGGAGCCGGGGCTGGGAGCAGGGCTGGATCTGAGGTTGAGGCCAGGGCTGGGGCTGGGCTGGGTGCAGGGCTGGGGCTGGGGCTGGACCCAAGCCTTGGGCAGGGCTGGGGACGGGGCTGGGGCTGGGACTGGGCTGGGGGCAGGGATGGGGCTGGGCCTGGGCTGTGGCTGGGGCCGGGGCTGTGGCTGGGACTGGGGCAGGGCTGGGGCTGTGCTGGGGACAGGGCTGGGGCAGGGCTGGGGCTGGGTCTCGGGCAGGGCTGGGGCCGGGTCTGGGGCAGGGCTTGGGCCAGGCTGGGGCTGGGGCTGAGCTGGGGATGAGGGTGGGGCCGGGCTGGACCCGAGGCTGGGGCATGGCTGGTGTAAGGCTGGGGCTGGGGCTGGGCTGGGGTTAGGGCTGGGGATGGGGCAGGGCTGGGCTGGGGGAACGGATGGGGCTGGGGCTGGGGCAGGGCTGGGCCTGGGCTGGGACCGGGACTGGGCTGGGGTAGGGCTGGGGCCGAGTCTGGGGCCGGGGCTGGGGCCGGGGCTGGGCTGGGGCAGGGCTGGAACTGGGGCTGGGCTGGGGCCAAGGTTGGGTCTGGGGCTGGGGCTGGGCTGGTGCCGAGGGTGTGGCTGGGGCTGGGGCTGGAACCAAGGTTTGTGCAGGGCTGGGGCTGGGGCTGGAGCATCGTTGGTGCTGGGCTGTGGCTGTGGCTGGGGACAGGGCTGGGGCTGGGCTGTGGCTGGGGCTGGGGACGAGGGTGGGGCCGGGCTGGGGCTGGGGCTGGGCTGGGGCAGGGCTGGGAATGGGGCAGGGCTGGAGCTGCGGCTGGGCCTGGGGCAGGGCTGGTGCTGGGCTGGGGGCAGGGCTGGGCTAGCACTGATCTGGGGCCGGGGCTGGGGCTGGGGCTGGGCTGGGGCTGGGGCTGGACAGGGCTGGGTCTGTGTCTGGGTCTGGGGCTGGGACGGGGTCAGGGGTAGGAATGGGGCTGGGCTGGGGCCGAGTCTGGGGCCGGGGCTGGGGCCGGGGCCGGGGCTGGGGCAGGGCTGGGGCTGGGCTGGGACCAGGACTGGGCTGGGGCGAGGACTGGGGCAAGGCTGGGGTGGGGCTGGGCTGGGGCTGGGTGCAGGGCTGGGGCTTGGGCTGGGCCTGGGTCAAGGCTGGGCCTGGTTTCTGGGGCAGGGCTGGGGTAGGGCAGGGCTGGGCTGAGGCCAAGGGTGGGGCTGGGCTGGGGCTGGGGCTGGGGGATGCGGACAGGGCTGGGGCCTGGCTGGGGCTGGGCTGAGGGCAGGGCTGGGGTCAAGGCTGGAACCAAGTCTAGGGCAGGGCTGGGGCTGGGGCCTGAGGGTAGAGCTGGGCTAGGGCTGGGGCTGGGGCAGGCTGGGCTGGGCTGGACCAGGACTGGGCTGGGGGCGGGGACTGGGGCAAGGCTGGGGCTGGGGCTGGGCTGGGGGCAGGGCTGGGGCTGGGGCTGGAACCAAGTCTATGGCTGGGCTGGGGCCGGGTCTGGGGCAGGGCTCGGGCCAGGCTGGGGCTGGGGCTGGGCTGAGGGCAGGGCTGGGGCAGGGCTGGAGCTGGGGCTGGGCTGGGGATGAGGGTGGGGCTGGGCTGGGGTCTGGGCTGGGCCTGGGGCAAGGCTGGACCCGAGGCTGGGGCAGGGGCTGGGGCTGGGCTGGGGCTGGGGCTGGGTCCAGGACTGGGGCTGGGGCTGGGTCCAGGACTGGGGCTGGGGCTGTGGCAGGGCTGGGGTGGGGCAGGCCTGGGGCTGTCGCTGGGCTGGGGCTGGGCTGTGGCTGGGGCTGGGCTGGGGCAGGGCTGGTGCTGGGGAAGGGGCTGGGACTGGGTCCAGGGCTGGGGCTGGGCTGTGGCTGGGGCTGGGCTGGGCTGGGGCAGGGCTGGGGCAGGGCTGGGGCTGGGCTGGGCTGGGGCTGGGCTGGGGCAGGGCTGGGGCTGGGGCTGGTCTGGGGCAGGGCTGGGGCTGGGGCTGGGCTGTGGCTGGGGCTGGGCTGGGCTGGGGCAGGGCTGGGGCTGGGGCTGGTCTGGGGCAGGGCTGGGGCTGGGGCTGGGGCTGGGGCTGGGGAAGGGGCTGGGCTGGGGCTTGGGCTGGTCTGGGGCAGGGCTGGGGCTGGGGAAGGGGCTGGGACTGGGTCCAGGGCTGGGGCTGGGCTGTGGCTGTGGCTGGGCTGGGCTGGGGCAGGGCTGGGGCTGGTCTGGGGCAGGGCTGGGGCTGGGGCTGGGGCTGGGGCTGGGGCTGGGGCTGGGCTGGGGCTTGGGCTGGTCTGGGGCAGGGCTGGGGCTGGGTCCAGGGCTGGGGCTGGGCTGGGGCTTGGGCTGGTCTGGGGCAGGGCTGGGGCTGTGGCTGGGCTGGGGCTGGGGCTGGGTCCAGGGCTGGGGCGGGGCTGGGGCTGGCCTGGGGCAGGGCTGGGTCTGGGGACAGGGCTGGGGATTAGGGTGGGGCTGGGCTGGGGTCTGGGCTGGGCCTGGGGCAGGACTGGGCCCTAGGCTGGGGGCAGGGATGGGGTAGGGCTGGGGCTGGGGCTGGGCTGGGGGTAGGGATGGGGATGGGGCTGGGGCAGGGCTGGCGCTGGGGCTGGGGCTGGGGTGAGGGCTGGGGCTGGGGCTAGGTGCAGGGCTGGGGCTGAGGCTGGGCTGGGGCTGGGGCTGGGACCAGGGCTGGGGCTGGGCTGGGCCTGGGTCCAGGGCTGGGTCTGGGTTGGGGCCGGGGCTGGGGCAGGACTAGGCTGGAGGCTGGGCCTTGGGCTGGGTCTGGGCTGGGGGCAGGGATGGGGTAGGGCTGGGATTGGGGCTGGGCTGGGGGTAGGGATGGGGATGGGGCTGGGGCAGGGCTGGCGCTGGGGCTAGGGCTGGGGTGAGGGCTGGGGCTGGGGCTAGGTGCAGGGCTGGGGCTGAGGCTGGGACCAGGGCTGGGGCTGGGCTGGGCCTGGGTCCAGGGCTGGGTCTGGGTTGGGGCCGGGGCTGGGGCAGGACTAGGCTGGAGGCTGGGCTGGGGCAGGTCTGGGGCAGGGCTGGGGCAGGGATGGGGATGGGGGCTGGGGCTGGGGCTGGGGCTGGGGCTGGGGCTGGGTCTGGGGCTGGGTCTGGGGCTGGGGCTGGGGCTGGGTCCAGGCCTGGGGCTGGGCTGGGGCTGGGGCTGGGGCTGGGACTGGGACTGGGGCTGGGACTGGGGCAGGGCTGGGTCTGGGCTGGGCCTGGGACAGGGCTGGGCTCGAGGCTGGGGCAGGGCTGGGGTAGGGCTGGAGCCGGGGCTGGGAGCAGGGCTGGATCTGAGGTTGAGGCCAGGGCTGGGGCTGGGCTGGGTGCAGGGCTGGGGCTGGGGCTGGACCCAAGCCTTGGGCAGGGCTGGGGACGGGGCTGGGGCTGGGACTGGGCTGGGGGCAGGGATGGGGCTGGGCCTGGGCTGTGGCTGGGGCCGGGGCTGTGGCTGGGACTGGGGCAGGGCTGGGGCTGTGCTGGGGACAGGGCTGGGGCAGGGCTGGGGCTGGGTCTCGGGCAGGGCTGGGGCCGGGTCTGGGGCAGGGCTTGGGCCAGGCTGGGGCTGGGGCTGAGCTGGGGATGAGGGTGGGGCCGGGCTGGACCCGAGGCTGGGGCATGGCTGGTGTAAGGCTGGGGCTGGGGCTGGGCTGGGGTTAGGGCTGGGGATGGGGCAGGGCTGGGCTGGGGGAACGGATGGGGCTGGGGCTGGGGCAGGGCTGGGCCTGGGCTGGGACCGGGACTGGGCTGGGGTAGGGCTGGGGCCGAGTCTGGGGCCGGGGCTGGGGCCGGGGCTGGGCTGGGGCAGGGCTGGAACTGGGGCTGGGCTGGGGCCAAGGTTGGGTCTGGGGCTGGGGCTGGGCTGGTGCCGAGGGTGTGGCTGGGGCTGGGGCTGGAACCAAGGTTTGTGCAGGGCTGGGGCTGGGGCTGGAGCATCGTTGGTGCTGGGCTGTGGCTGTGGCTGGGGACAGGGCTGGGGCTGGGCTGTGGCTGGGGCTGGGGACGAGGGTGGGGCCGGGCTGGGGCTGGGGCTGGGCTGGGGCAGGGCTGGGAATGGGGCAGGGCTGGAGCTGCGGCTGGGCCTGGGGCAGGGCTGGTGCTGGGCTGGGGGCAGGGCTGGGCTAGCACTGATCTGGGGCCGGGGCTGGGGCTGGGGCTGGGCTGGGGCTGGGGCTGGACAGGGCTGGGTCTGTGTCTGGGTCTGGGGCTGGGACGGGGTCAGGGGTAGGAATGGGGCTGGGCTGGGGCCGAGTCTGGGGCCGGGGCTGGGGCCGGGGCCGGGGCTGGGGCAGGGCTGGGGCTGGGCTGGGACCAGGACTGGGCTGGGGCGAGGACTGGGGCAAGGCTGGGGTGGGGCTGGGCTGGGGCTGGGTGCAGGGCTGGGGCTTGGGCTGGGCCTGGGTCAAGGCTGGGCCTGGTTTCTGGGGCAGGGCTGGGGTAGGGCAGGGCTGGGCTGAGGCCAAGGGTGGGGCTGGGGCTGGGGCTGGGGCTGGGGATGCGGACAGGGCTGGGGCCTGGCTGGGGCTGGGCTGAGGGCAGGGCTGGGGTCAAGGCTGGAACCAAGTCTAGGGCAGGGCTGGGGCTGGGGCCTGAGGGTAGAGCTGGGCTAGGGCTGGGGCTGGGGCAGGGCTGGGGCTGGGCTGGGACCAGGACTGGGCTGGGGCGGGGACTGGGGCAAGGCTGGGGCTGGGGCTGGGCTGGGGGCAGGGCTGGGGCTGGGGCTGGAACCAAGTCTATGGCTGGGCTGGGGCCGGGTCTGGGGCAGGGCTCGGGCCAGGCTGGGGCTGGGGCTGGGCTGAGGGCAGGGCTGGGGCAGGGCTGGAGCTGGGGCTGGGCTGGGGATGAGGGTGGGGCTGGGCTGGGGTCTGGGCTGGGCCTGGGGCAAGGCTGGACCCGAGGCTGGGGCAGGGCTGGGGCTGGGCTGGGGCTGGGGCTGGGTCCAGGACTGGGGCTGGGGCTGGGTCCAGGACTGGGGCTGGGGCTGTGGCAGGGCTGGGGTGGGGCAGGCCTGGGGCTGTCGCTGGGCTGGGGCTGGGCTGTGGCTGGGGCTGGGCTGGGGCAGGGCTGGTGCTGGGGAAGGGGCTGGGACTGGGTCCAGGGCTGGGGCTGGGCTGTGGCTGGGGCTGGGCTGGGCTGGGGCAGGGCTGGGGCAGGGCTGGGGCTGGGCTGGGCTGGGGCTGGGCTGGGGCAGGGCTGGGGCTGGGGCTGGTCTGGGGCAGGGCTGGGGCTGGGGCTGGGCTGTGGCTGGGGCTGGGCTGGGCTGGGGCAGGGCTGGGGCTGGGGCTGGTCTGGGGCAGGGCTGGGGCTGGGGCTGGGGCTGGGGCTGGGGAAGGGGCTGGGCTGGGGCTTGGGCTGGTCTGGGGCAGGGCTGGGGCTGGGGAAGGGGCTGGGACTGGGTCCAGGGCTGGGGCTGGGCTGTGGCTGTGGCTGGGCTGGGCTGGGGCAGGGCTGGGGCTGGTCTGGGGCAGGGCTGGGGCTGGGGCTGGGGCTGGGGCTGGGGCTGGGGCTGGGCTGGGGCTTGGGCTGGTCTGGGGCAGGGCTGGGGCTGGGTCCAGGGCTGGGGCTGGGCTGGGGCTTGGGCTGGTCTGGGGCAGGGCTGGGGCTGTGGCTGGGCTGGGGCTGGGGCTGGGTCCAGGGCTGGGGCGGGGCTGGGGCTGGCCTGGGGCAGGGCTGGGTCTGGGGACAGGGCTGGGGATTAGGGTGGGGCTGGGCTGGGGTCTGGGCTGGGCCTGGGGCAGGACTGGGCCCTAGGCTGGGGGCAGGGATGGGGTAGGGCTGGGGCTGGGGCTGGGCTGGGGGTAGGGATGGGGATGGGGCTGGGGCAGGGCTGGCGCTGGGGCTGGGGCTGGGGTGAGGGCTGGGGCTGGGGCTAGGTGCAGGGCTGGGGCTGAGGCTGGGCTGGGGCTGGGGCTGGGACCAGGGCTGGGGCTGGGCTGGGCCTGGGTCCAGGGCTGGGTCTGGGTTGGGGCCGGGGCTGGGGCAGGACTAGGCTGGAGGCTGGGCCTTGGGCTGGGTCTGGGCTGGGGGCAGGGATGGGGTAGGGCTGGGATTGGGGCTGGGCTGGGGGTAGGGATGGGGATGGGGCTGGGGCAGGGCTGGCGCTGGGGCTAGGGCTGGGGTGAGGGCTGGGGCTGGGGCTAGGTGCAGGGCTGGGGCTGAGGCTGGGACCAGGGCTGGGGCTGGGCTGGGCCTGGGTCCAGGGCTGGGTCTGGGTTGGGGCCGGGGCTGGGGCAGGACTAGGCTGGAGGCTGGGCTGGGGCAGGTCTGGGGCAGGGCTGGGGCAGGGATGGGGATGGGGGCTGGGGCTGGGGCTGGGGCTGGGGCTGGGGCTGGGTCTGGGGCTGGGTCTGGGGCTGGGGCTGGGGCTGGGTCCAGGCCTGGGGCTGGGCTGGGGCTGGGGCTGGGCTGTGGCTGGGGCTGGGCTGGTACTGCAAGAAGGGGGCCGCTTTAACGACCAATTTGATCAGCGGATTCCACTTTATTGAGCATCAGACACATCTTATATACTGTTTGCTATAATTATGCCCACTTGGCAACATACTATTGGTTGCTCTCTAACAGGTTACATCATTGTTTTCACAACTCTGTGGAATTCTTCTATCCGGCCTAATTGCTCTCTTTCCCAGATCTCGCCTCCTCCTTATCTTGCTTGCCTCCCATCTCAGGGGCAGCTGGACTTCAGCATACCAAGCAATCAGCACTTTCTCACATCTCCTCTCCGCCAGTATATTATCAACAGAGAATTCTTCAAGGCCTGAATTGCACAGGTGTTCCTGGGACCCATGTCCCCTCTTGTCCGACAACAATTCCCCCGTTTTTCTTTTGTGCAAGTAAGGCCTTGGAAGTTATTCTTTGAACACTTTGCATAATACAATTATAAACAAGTTTAACAATAATCAAAATGAGTACAATAATACCTAAGAACCTTAAAACTTACTACTATAATTAACAAACATATTTACATTAAGTCTGGGTATCCCTATCAGACACGTCTGAAAAAGTTCAATCAATTCATTATTACCTGTTATGTTGCATCTTTATTTTCTCTAGGATGGTCAAAAATCATAATTTGTTTAATGGTAGCAAGATTTCTTTAATCTGTAAAGGTAGATCTGGCCAGGCTCTAGCTTCACAGACAGAAAACTTGCAGGCAATCAGCAAGAGCAAAAGAGCTTCATTGCTTTGCCCAATATAAAATTACCCATAATAATGTGTTTTTGGTCATCCTAGTAATACTAATCTCTTATTGGTACCAACTTCACCCAAAAAGCAACCTTACAATAGTTTTCTTCATCTTATATAGTTTCATCATCTATATAAGCAAACTTATGCTAAATAGAAGGGAGGCATATGATAGTATCCTGACCCCCAATCCCAGCGCACTCTAAGTCTTACAATTTTGACACAAATCACCCTTTTTTTTTTTTTTTTTTTTTTTTTTTTTTGGGGGCACTATTGATTTGTGTTAAAATTTCCAGATATTTCAGAACCTTCTTAATTGGATCATAATTAAGTTCATCTGTTCTGATCACATTCTGATCATAACCATTTGCTTGTAACTTATTGGCATAAACAATCTTACTTAAAGGTCTTAGTATTTTGTAACAACAATTGCAGAGTATTATGCATAGTAATATTACAATTATTCCAACAATATTACAAACAAATGTTTAAGCCAATTTAGATTTGGTAACCAGAAAGTTAATTTATCCCATATTTCTTTAAATCCACAAGAAGTATCATCTAAAGAAATCTGATGTAATATCTGATTGTGGTTTACAATCGCCTGTAAATCTGTTTCCACTCACTTATCTAGATTAACATAACTACAACAACTTACATTTATGACTACACATACACCCCCTTCCTTAACATATAAAAAATCCAAAGCTAATCTATTCTGAGTAGATATTTTTGAGAGACTATTGACTTCAATTTGCTGTGCTTTTATTGCATCTGTGCTTGCATTTACCATGATTTCAACTGTAGCAGAAAAATTTACCATTGCTTTTTCAAGTTCAAGTCTTTTCTCTCTGGTCTGATCAAGATTCCACACATGGGAACATGGTTTTTGATTTCGATTGGACTACTTATGTACAAATAGGGTTAGGATCAAAATTAGGCTCCACCAAGTATATGTGAACTCTGCCTCCTCGGCCTGCTGGGGTGCAACCAGCAGCCGGGTGTATTTTCTTCTCGGCAGCAGTTACATTCTTCAGGAGCCCTACAGATTTTTTAACTCCTTAACCCACTTCAAAATTCCATTTGGAGTCTCTTCTCTATTTCCTTGGTTAGTTTGTTTACCATTTCCCATTGTGCTTTTGTTATTTCAATTCCTCTTCCTTCAAAATCTTATGTCTCTTACTTTTCCTTTTACTAATCCTTTTAATTATTCCTGAGATTTCCCAACTAAAATTTCTCTAGTCTTTATTTCCCACTTATGCCAATCCCTTTCAATAATTTTCCATGGGGATTTAAATCCTTTTCCTCACCACAAAATAGGTTTTCTGTATTTACCAGCCCAAACTGCCTATTTCCAAATTCAGCATTCAGGACAAATTTTTATTTTTTTTATTTTTTTTTTTTTTGATTGATGCTTTTGACCCCAGATTATCAGAACAGTTATTGTGATCGATGTTCGACTTCATGGGAAATGCTGTTTCCTCTCAGTCTTGGTTCTTCTGCACATTAGTGAAGGAATAGTTGTTAAAATTAATACCTATTTACTACAAACCTTAACTTATGCTAATACCAAAAATCCTTAAACCCTTAAAAAACTATGTTAAAATTAATCCATCAAATCAGTGTCTAAAAAGAAATAAAATTGTTACATTAACTAAAAAACACTTTCCAAAATTAAAACCTGTTTATACATTCCTTAACTATATTACATGGAGCTCCTTTGAAATGCCTAGGCAGACAACTAAGAAGGTTCGAACCAAAAGAAAATCTTACAATTTGAACTCTTAACTAAGTGCATACACCTTACTGCAATTACTATGTACTAAGTACTTATAAATACCAAATGTTTACTTATTCATTATGCTTATTAGAAAAACTTAACAAAACTCTAAATAACAAATCTCTGAAAGACGTTACAATCAGAAATGACAAAATGAGTACTGTTGCTTTAAATCAGAACAGAGTAGTGCGGCTAAAGCCGCTGCGGGGGAAAGGGGTGGGGGCTGCTGCCGTGGCAGCTGCTCCGCTGCTCCTGTCGGCGCTGTCGGTGTCGGTGGTGCGTCAGCCGGTACCGCCTTGGTCGGAGCCATCGGTATCCGCGGGGGCCGGCAGGGCTCGCGGGAGGAGTGCGGTGGCAGGAACGCTGTAATCGCGAGCCTCCAAGCGCTCCATTTTTTCTAAGAGGGGCCGTAAAGCAAAGTCGGCGCTGTTTGAATTCCTCGCTGCCGGTGTTATCTTCCGAATCCGAGCTGTCGCTGGCGATGTCAGAGGAAGGTTCCCCGCTGTGTGCAAACGGCAGTGGTGACGGCTGGTAAACGCGGTGTGGTCGCCGCAAGATGTATCGGGGGCAGCCCCGGTCGATCGGTCGACAGTTCTCAGACACATCTTTCAGCTGCAACTCAGATACACCTGGCGCTGCATCTCGTCCTGACAAAGTTGCTCTAACTGCAGCAGCCATTCGCTCTTTCAGTTCGTAGGTTTTAACACAGTTCATGCATTCTCGCCACGACTTTTGCAGCTTTATAGCAGTTTTATCACCATCTATAACCAAGTCCCACAACTTGTTCCTGTATTCTCTCCAACAAGCTTCATCAAAATAACTATCTCCGCTAGGGGAATGCCCTAAAGCGGATCTATGGGCCAAAAGTCCAGGCATTACTTTAGACGATATCTCCGCCTTACGCTTTTCGATGACACTGTATTTCGTCTGATGACTGCTTATAGGGTCGGCCTTGCCCTTTCGAGTTTGTGCACAAAGGTACTAAGGCTGCCATAACCTGTTGACTATGCTCAAGCTGTTTTGTCATTGTCATTGACAACACCTCAGCCTGTTTTTGTAATCCCTTATCAATCACCTCCGTCAGCATGGCCATCGGATTGCTTGGCAAGTCCTGAGCCCTCTGCAACAATTTGGCTACCGTCCATCTAGGATCTGCTGATGTAATAAGCTGCTGCGTCTGCTGGTTCCCATTCTGCATTAAACACTGCCTTAAAATTGCCTCTCGGATACCTTCTCCTACGCTTGCTGCTCTAAGTGCAGCAAGCAACTTATCCACAAATTCACCAAGAGGTTCCTGTCTACCTTGCTTAATTCCCATATAGTGAGGATTTGCATTTCCATCCTTCTGCTTGTCAAAAACCCTCCTTACTATCTGGGCTGATGCTTGCAAAACAGGCGGCTGTAAAAGTGCCTGTAACTCTGGTCTCTCGTACTGTCCCGTTCCACACAACTGATCTACTGTTACACCAAATAATGGATCGTTTTGCTGTCTTTGTACTCCAGCTGATTGTCTAGCTAGGTGTTCCCACTCATTCAAAAATGTCATAAATTGAGATGCTGTTAGGATCAGCTTCATAACATTATAAGAATCTCTAGGTAACATATTATAGTTCATGTAAATAAAATCAATCATCTGTCTAGCTGGTTCAAATTGAACCCCAAACTGACTCGCAGTCTGTCTTAATTGAGATAACAATTTCCATGGCAATTGGGTTACATCAGCCTGAAAAACATTTTGCTCCCCAGGGACCTGTGTATACATCACTGGAAAAGCTTGATGTGAAGCAGCCAGCCGGCTAAGCCCTTCCTGATCTCCTTCGGCATTTAAGTGTTCTGCAACCTTTCGCCAATACTCTGAGTGCTTTCTTGCATGATCTTTAACACCACCTCCAGGATCTACCGCCCTGTTTGTCTCCTCTCCCTCACTTACTTTCTTCTCCTGTACAATTTGCTCAGCTAAAAGAGACGGGGAAGGCTCCTCAGCAGAGTCCTGTGTTACAGATTGTAATTCAACTCTGCCACCTAGCCCTTTTACACACGCAGCCTTCTCCTTTCTTAAATAATCCTGAACCTCTTCTGACAAAGGCAACCCAGCATGTGTAACACTTGCTCCATTTGGGTCCGTATGATCTAATCGTACCCTGGCTTGATAAGCTGCCACTTTCTCAGCACGATGCTGATCCAATGCTGTCATAACCATCTTCCACCATTTTCCACACTCCTTTGCTCGTTTTTCATCATCTAAGCCATGCAGCCACAAGTCTTGTCCAGACTTTTTCCACTGCAATCTTTCAAACACCTCATTTGGGTCCTTAAAATATCCTAACTCTTCTGCATATCTTAACAGCAGCACCAACTCCTTTGTAAAATTTAACTTACACTGTCGCTTTTCTAAAAAGCATATAAATAAATCATACGCTGCCTGCCTATCCATAACCGTATTTAAACGTTAATACCTGTGCGCACAGACCTCGTTTAAGCAGTTTCCGGCTCTACAGCGTCTTCGGCTTCAAGGCTGTCTTCCCTTTTCTTGCAGCCTCCGGTACTGCTATCCCGGGCCGGCCGTCTTCTTGCCTCCCGGCTTACTGCGAATCTCTCAACGTCCCGAAGAACTTCTTAAACCCTAACGTTTGTCTTCATTAGGGTCCCATGTTCGAGCGGCACTTACTGCAAGAAGGGGGCCGCTTTAACGACCAATTTGATCAGCGGATTCCAACTTTATTGAGCATCAGACACATCTTATATACAGTTTGCTATAATTATGCCCACTTGGCAACATACTATTGGTTGCTCTCTAAAAGGTTACATCATTGTTTTCACAACTCTGTGGAATTCTTCCATCCGGCCTAATTGCTCTCTTTCCCAGATCTCGCCTCCTCCTTATCTTGCTTGCCTCCCATCTCAGGGGCAGCTGGGTTTCAGCATACCAAGCAATCAGCACTTTCTCACATCTCCCACTCCGCCACTATATCATCAACAGAGAATTCTTCAAGGCCTGAATTGCACAGGTGTTCCTGGGACCCATGTCCCCTCTTGCCCGACAACAGAGCAGGGCTGGGCTGGGGCGGGGACTGGAGCCGGGGCAGAGGCTGGGCTAGGGTCTGGGCTGGGGCCAGGGCTGCGACTGGGGCTGGGTCCAGGGCTGGGGCTGGGCTGGGGCTGGGGCTGGGCTGGGGCAGGGCTGGGGCTGGGGCTGGGTCCAGGGCAGGGTCTGGGCTGGGGCTGGGGCTGGGCCGGGGCAGGGCTGGGGGCTGGGGCTGGGGCTGAGCGCAGGGCTGGGCTAGGCCTGGGGCTGGGGCAGGGGCCGGGGTTGGGGACAGGGCTGGGGCCAGAGCTGGGGCAGGGCTGGGGCCGGGCTGCAGCTGGGTTCGGTGCAGGGCTGGGGCTGAGGGCAGGGATGGGGCTGGGCCAAGGATGGGGCCAGGGCTGGAGCTGGGGCTGGGCTAGAGGCTGCGGCAGGGCTGGGGCCGGGGCTGAGGCTGGGCTAGGATCTGGGCTGGGACTGGGACAGGGCTGGGCCCGAGGCTGGGGCAGGGCTGGGGCTGGGCTATGGACAGGGCTGGGTTAGGGCTGTGGCTGTTCAGGGCTGGGCTACGGCTGGGCTAGGGCTGGGCTGGGGTCTGGGCTGGGCCTGGGGCAGGGCTGGGCCCGAGGCTGGGGTCCAGGGCTGGGGCTGCGCTGTGGCTGGGGCTGGGCTGGGGCAGGGCTGGGGCTGGGGCTGGGGCTGGGGTGGGGTTGGGGCTGGGTCCAGGGCAGGGCTGGGGCTGGGCTGGGGGCTGGGACTGGGCTGGGGCTGGGTCCAGGGCAGGGGCTGGGCTGGGGCTAGGGCTGGGCTGGTGCCGAGGGTGGGGCTGGGCTGGGGTCTGGGCTGGGGCTGGGGGCAGGGCTGGGGCTGGGGCTGGGCTGGGTCCAGGGTTGGGGCTGGGGCTGGGTCCACGGCTGGGGCTGGGCTATGGCTGAGGCTGGGCTGGGGCAGGGCTGGGGCTGGGGCTGGGCTGGGGCAGGGCTGGGCTGGGGCTGCGGCAGGGCTGGGGCCGGGGCTGAGGCTGGGCTAGGGTCTGGGCTGGGCCTGGGACAGGGCTGGGCCCGAGGCTGGGGCAGGGCTGGGGTAGGGCTGGAGTTGGGGCTGGCGCTGGGGCTGGGGCAGGACAAGGCTGGAGGCTGGGCCTTGGGGTGGGGCTGAGTTGGGGCAGGGCTGCGGCCTGGGCTGGAACCAAGTCTATGGCTGGGCTGGTGCTGGGGCTGGGGCCGGGGCTGGGGCAGGACTGGGGCTGGGGCGGGGGGTGGGGCAGGGCTTGGGCTGGGTTGGGCTAGGGCTTGGCTGGGGCCAGGGCTGCGACTGGGGCTGGGTCCAGGGCTGGGGCTGGGCTGGGGCAGGGCTGTTGCTGGTGCTGGGCTGGGGCCGAGGATGTGGCTGGGGCTGGGGCCGGGTCTGGGGAAGGGCTGGGGCCAGGCTGGGGCTGGTGCTGCGATGAGTGCCGGGCTGGGGCAGGGCTGGGGCTGGGGCTGGGCTGGGGGCAGGGATGGGGATGGGGCTGGGCTGGGCTGGGGGAATGGATGGGGCAGGGCTGAGACAGGGCTGGGGCTTGGGCTGGGGCTGGGGCTGGGTTAGGGCTGGGGCTGGGCTGGGGCTGGGCTGGGACTGGGTCCAGGGCTGGGCCCGAGGCTGGGGCAGGGCTGGGGCTGGGCGAAGGGCAGGGCTGTGTTAGGGCTGTGGCTGTGCAGGGCTGGGCTAGGGCTGGGCTGGGGCCGGGGCAGGGCCATGGGTGGGGCTGGGCTGGTGTCTGGGCTGGGCCTGGGGCAGGGCTAGGCCCGAGGCTGGGGTCCAGGACTGGGGCTGGGCTGGGGCTGGTGCTGGGGCTGGGCTGGGGCAGGGCTGGGGCTGGGGCCGGGTCCAGGGCTGGGGCTGGGGCGGTGGCTGGGGCTGAGGCAGGGCTGGGGTGGGGGCAGGGCTGGGGCTGGGCTGGGAACCAAGTCTATGGCTGGGCTGGGGCTGGGGCTGGGGCTGCAGCAGGGCTGGGGCCAGGGCTCAGGCTGGGCTAGGGTCTGGGCTGGGCCTGGGACAGGGCTGGGCCCGAGGCTGGGGCAGGGCTGGGGCTGGGGCCTGAGGGTAGGGCTGGGCTAGGGATGGGGCTGGGGCAGGGCAGGGCTGAGCTGGGACCAGGACTGGGCTGGGGCGGGGACTGGGGCAAGGCTGGGGCTGGGGCTGGGCTGGGGCAGGGCTGGGGCTGGAACCAAGTCTATGGCTGGGCTGGCCCTGGGCTGGGGCCGGGGCTGGGGCCGGGGCTGGGATGAGGGCAGGGCTGGGGCAGGGCTGGGGATGGGGGCTGGGCTGTGGCAGGACTGGGGCTGGGGCTGGGCTAGGGCTGGGCTGGGCCCAGGGCTGGTGCTGGGCTGGGGCAGGGCTGGGGCTGGGCTGGGGCTGGGGCTGGGCCTGGGCAGGGCTGGGGCTGGGGCTGGGGCTGAGTGCAGGGCTGGGTAGGGGCTGGAGGCTGGGCTGGGGCTGAGGCAGGGCTGGGGCAGGGCTGGGGCTGCGGCAGGGCTGGGCCCGAGGCCGGGGCAGGGCTGGGGCTGGGGCTGGGGCCAGGGCTAGGGCTGGGCTGGCGCTAAGCTGGGTCTGGGGCTGGGGCCAGGGCTGGGGCTGGGCGGTGGCTGGGGGCAGGGGTGGGAGTGGGGCTGAGCAGGGGCCGGGGCTGGGGCCGGGGCTTGGGCAGAACTCGTGCTGGGACAGAGCTGGGGCCGGGGCTGGGTCTGGGGCTTGGGCAGGGCTGGGGGCAGGGCTGGGAGTGGGGCTGGGCAGAGGCCGGGGCTGTGACAGGGCTGGGGCTGGGCTGGGGCAGGGCTGGGGCTGGGTTAGGGCTGGGGCTGGGTCCAGGTCTGGGGCTGGGGCCAGGGCAGGGGCTGGGCTGGGGCTGGGGCTGAGGCAGGGGCCGGGGATGGGTTAAGTGCAAGGCTGGGGCTGGGGTCAGGGATGGGGCTGGGCTGGGGCTGGGGCTGAGGCAGGGGCCGGGGATGGGTTAAGTGCAAGGCTGGGGCTGGGGTCAGGGATGGGGCTGAGTCTGGGTTGGGGGCTGGGCCAAGGATAGGGCCAGGGCTGGGGCTGGGGCTGGGTCTCGGGCAGGGCTGGGGCTGGGTCTCGGGCAGGGCTGGGGCCAGGCTGGGGCTGGGCTGGGATGAGGGCAGGGCTGGGGCAGGGCTGGGGATGAGGGTGGGGCTGGTCTGGGGTCTGGGCTGGGCCTGAGGCAGGGCTGGACCCGAGGCTGGGGCATGGCTGGGGTAGGGCTGGGGCTGGGGCTTGGCTGGGGGCAGGGATGGGGATGGGGCTGGGCTGGGCTGGGGGAATGGATGGGGCAGGGGCTGAGACAGGGCTGGGGCTTGGGCTGGGGCTGGGGCTGGGCTGGGGCTGGGGCTGGGGCCAGGGCAGGGGCTGGGCTGAGGCTGGGTCTGGGCTGGTGTCTGGGCTGGGCCTGGGGCAGGGCTGGGTTAGGGCTGTGGCTGTGGAGGGCTGGGCTAGGGCTGGGTTGGGGCCAGGGATAGGGCCCTGGGTGGGGCTGGGCTGGGGTCTGGGCTGGGGCCTGGGGCAGGGCTGGGCCCGAGGCTGGGGCAGGGCTGGGGCCGGGGCCTGAGGGTAGGGCTGGGCTAGGGATGGGGCTGGGGCAGGGCTGGGGCTGAGCTGGGACCAGGACTGGGCTGGGGCGGGGACTGGGGCAAGGCTGGGGCTGGGGCTGGGCTGGGGCAGGGCTGGGGCTGGAACCAAGTCTATGGCTGGGCTGGGGCTGGGCTGGGGCCGGGGCTGGGGCCGGGGCTGGGTCTCGGTCTCGGGCAGGGCTGGGGCCAGGTTGGGGCTGGGGCTGGGATGAGGGCAGGGCTGGGCAGGGCTGGGGATGGGGGCTGGGCTGTGGCAGGACTGGGGCTGGGGGTGGGCTAGGGCTGGGCTGGGCCCAGGGCTGGTGCTGGGCTGGGGGAGGGCTGGGGCTGGGCTGGGGCTGCGTCCAGGTCAGGGGCTGGGCTGCGGCTGGGGCTGGGCCGGGGCAGGGCTGGGGCTGGGGCTGGGGCTGAGTGCAGGGCTGGGTAGGGGCTGGAGGCTGGGCTGGGGCTGAGGCAGGGCTGGGGCAGGGCTGGGGCTGTGGCAGGGCTGGGCCCAAGGCCGGGGCAGGGCTGGGGCTGGGGCTGGGGCTGAGTGCAGGGCTGGGCTAGGGGCTGGAGGCTGGGCTGGGGCTGAGGCTGGGCTAGGATCTGGGCTGGGCCTGGG
Source organism: Melanerpes formicivorus (assembly GCF_026170545.1). Lineage (NCBI taxonomy): Eukaryota > Metazoa > Chordata > Aves > Piciformes > Picidae > Melanerpes > Melanerpes formicivorus. Next base: position 72,927 of record NW_027143172.1, read on the forward strand.
ACAGGGCTGGGCCCGGGACAGGGCTGGGCCCGAGGCTGGGGTGGGGCTGGGGCTGGGTCCAGGGCAGGGCTGGGGCTGGGCTGGGACTGGGGCTGGGTCCAGGGTGGGGATGGGGCTGGCCTGGAGGCAGGGCTGGGGCTGGGCGGTGGCTGGGGCTGGGCTGGGGCTGGGTTAGGTCTGCGGCTGGGTCCAGGGCAGAGGATGGGCTGGGGCTGGGGTTGGGGCCAGGGCTGGGGCTGGGCAGTGGCTGGTGCTGGGGCTGGGTTGCGGCTGGGCTGGGGTTGGCTGGGGCAGGGCTGGGGCTAGGGCTGGGCTGGGGCTGGGGCTGGGTCCAGGCCAGGGGCTGGGCTGGGGCTGGTGCTGGGTCTAGGCTGGGGCAGGGCTGGGGCTGGGGCTGGGATGAGGGCAGGGCTGGGGCAGGGCTGGTGATGGGGGCTGGGCTGGGGCTGGGGCAGGACTAGGGCTGGGTCCAGGGCAGGGCTGGGCTAGGGGCTGGAGACTGGGCTCTGGCTGAGTCAGGCCTGGGGCAGGGCTGGGGCTGCGGCAGGGCTGGGGGCCGAGGATGAGGCTGGGCTGGGGTCTGGGCTGGGCCGGGGGCAGGGCTGGGCCCGAGGCTGGGGCAGGGCTGGGGTAGGGCTGGAGTCGGGGCTGGGGCCGGGGCTAGGGCAGGACAAGGCTGGAGGCTGGGCCTTGGGCTGGGGCTGGGTTGGGGCAGTGCTGGGGCCCGGGCTGGAACCGAGTCTATGACTGGCCTGGGGCTGGGGCTGGGGCCGGGTCTGGGGCAGGACTGGGGCTGGGGCAGGGCTGGGGCAGGGGTGAGGGTGGGCTGGAGTCTGCGCTGGGGCTGGTCTTTGGCTGGGGCTGGGCTGGGGCAGGGCTTGGGTTGGGGCAGGGCTGGGGCTGGGTGGGGCTGAGCTGGGGCTGGGCTAGGGACTGGAGGCTGGGCTTGGGCTAGGGCAGGGCTGGGGTCTGGGCTGGGATGGGACAGGGCTGGGCCCGAGGCTGGGGCAGGGCTGGGGTAGGGCTGGAGCCAGGGCTGAGGCTGGGCTAGGGTCTGGGCTGGGGCCAGGGCTGCCACTGGGGCTGGGTCCAGGGCTGGGGCTGGGCTGGGGCAGGGCAGGGGCTGGGGCTGGGCTGGGGCTGGTCTGGGGCAGGGTTGGGGCTGGGGCTGGGCTGGGGCTGGGTCCAGGGCAGGGGCTGGGCTGGGGCTGGGGCTGGGGCTGAGGGCAGGGCTTGGCTAGGGCAGGGGCCGGGGCTGGGGGCCAGAGCTGGGGCTGGGCTGTGGCCGGGCTGGGGCTGGGTTCGGTGCAGGGCTGGGGCTGGGGGCAGGGATGGGGCTGAGTCTGGGTTGGGGGCAGGGCCAAGGATGGGGCCAGGGCTGGGGCTGGGGCTGGGCTAGGGGCTGGAGGCTGGGCTGGGGCTGGAGCCTGAGGGTAGGGCTGGGCTAGGGATGGGGCTGGGGCTGGGCTGGGGCTGGGGCTGGGGCTGGGGCTGGGGCTGGGGCTGGGATGAGGGCAGGGCTGGAGCAGGGCTGGGGATGGGGCTGGGCTAGGGCTGGGCTGGGCCCAGGGCTGGGGCTGGGCCGGGGCAGGGCTGGGGCTGGGGCTGGGGCTGAGTGCAGGGCTGGGCTAGGGGCTGGAGGCTGGGCTGGGGCTGAGGCAGGGCTGGGGCAGGGCTGGGGCTGTGCAAGGGCTGGGGCCGGGGCTGAGGCTGGGCTGGGGCTGGGATGGGGGCAAGGATGGGTATGGGGCTTGGGCTGGGAGCAGGGATGGGGCTGGGCTGGGACCGGGGCTGGGCTGGGGCTGGAGCTGGGCAGGGCTGGGGCAGGGATGGGAGTGGGGCTGGGCAGGCGCCGGGGCTGGGGCCAGGGCTGGGGCAGGACTGGGGCTGAGGTTGGGGCCGGGGCTGGGGCTGGGTTGGGGCCGGCGCTGAAGCAGGACTGGGCTGGAGGCTGGGTGTTGGGCTGGGCTGGGCTGGGGGCAGGGCTGGGGCTGGGGTGGGAACCAAGTCTATGGCTGGGCTGGGGCTGGGTCTGGGGCCGGGGCTGGGGCAGGACTGGGGCTGGGACAAGGCTGGGCCTTGGGCTGGGCTGGGCTGGGGGCAGGGCTGGGGCTGGGGTGGGAACTAAGTCTATGGCTTGGCTGGGGCTGGGGCTGGGGCTGGGGATGGGGCAGGGCTGGGGGCAGGGATGGGAGTGGGGCTGGGCAGGGGCCGGGGCTGGGGCCGGGGCTGGGGCAGGACTGGGGCTGGGCTGTGCCTGTGGCTAGGGCTGGGCTGTGGCTGGGGCTGAGGCAGGGGCCGGGGATGGGTTAAGTGCAAGGCTGGGGCTGGGGTCAGGGATGGGGCTGAGTCTGGGTTGGGGGCTGGGCCAAGGATAGGGCCAGGGCTGGGGCTGGGGCTGGGTCTCGGGCAGGGCTGGGGCCGGGTCTGCGGCAGGGCTGGGGCCAGGCTGGGGCTGGGCTGGGATGAGGGCAGGGCTGGGGCAGGGCTGGGGATGGGGCTGGGCTGGGGCTGGGTTGGGCTAGGGCTGGGCTGGGGCCAGGGCTGCGACTGGGGCTGGGTCCAGGGCTGGGGCTGGGCTGGGGCAGGGCTGTTGCTGGTGCTGGGCTGGGGCCGAGGATGTGGCTGGGGCTGGGGCCGGGTCTGGGGAAGGGCTGGGGCCAGGCTGGGGCTGGTGCTGGGATGAGGGCCGGGCTGGGGCAGGGCTGGGGCTGGGGCCGGGCTGGGGATGAGGGTGGGGCTGGTGTGGGGTCTGGGCTGGGCCTGGGGCAGGGCTGGACCCGAGGCTGGGGCAGGGCTGGGGTAGGGCTGGGGCTGGGGCTGGGGCTGGGCTGGGGGCAGGGATGGGGATGGGGCTGGGCTGGGCTGGGGGAATGGATGGGGCAGGGCTGAGACAGGGCTGGGGCTTGGGCTGGGGCTGGGGCTGGGGCTGGGCTGGGGCTGGGGCTGGGGCCAGGGCAGGGGCTGGGCCGAGGCTGGGTCTGGGCTGGTGTCTGGGCTGGGCCTGGGGCAGGGCTGGGTTAGGGCTGTGGCTGTGGAGGGCTGGGCTAGGGCTGGGTTGGGGCCAGGGATAGGGCCCTGGGTGGGGCTGGGCTGGGGTCTGGGCTGGGCTGGGGCAGGGCTGGGCCCGAGGCTGAGGTCCAGGGCGGGGGCTGCGCTGTGGCTGGGGCTGGGCTGGGGCAGGGCTGGGTCTGGGCGGTGGCTGGGGCAGGGCTGGGGCTGGGCTGGGACTGGGTCCAGGGCTGGGCCCGAGGCTGGGGCAGGGCTGGGGCTGGTCGAAGGGCAGGGCTCTGTTAGGGCTGTGGCCTGTGCAGGGCTGGCTAGGGCTCGGCTGGGGCCGGGGCAGGGCCATGGGTGGGGCTGGGCTTGTGTCTGGGCTGGGCCTGGGGCAGGGCTAGGCCCGAGGCTGGGGTCCAGGACTGGGGCTGGGCTGGGGCTGGTGCTGGGGCTGGGCTGGGGCAGGGCTGGGGCTGGGGCTGGGTCCAGGGCTGGGGCTGGGCGGTGGCTGGGGGCTGAGGCAGGGCTGGGCTGGGGGCAGGGCTGGGGCTGGGCTGGGAAACAAGTCTATGGCTGGGCTGGGGCTGGGGCTGGGGCTGGGGCCGGGGCCGGGGCTGGGGCAGGGCTGGGGCTGCGGCAGGGCTGGGGCCATGGCTGAGGCTGGGCTAGGGTCTGGGCTGGGCCTGGGACAGGGCTGGGGCTGGGGCCTGAGGGTAGGGCTGGGCTAGGGATGGGGCTGGGGCAGGGCTGGGGCTGAGCTGGGACCAGGACTGGGCTGGGGCGGGGACTGGGGCAAGGCTGGGGCTGGGGCTGGTCTGGGGCTGGGCTGGGGCTGGGGCTGGGGCCAGGGCAGGAGCTGGGCTGGGGCTGGTGCTGGGGCTGGGGCTGGGGCCGGGACAGAACTGGGGCTGGGACAGAGCTGGGGCCGGGGCTGGGTCTGGGGCTGGGGCAGGGGTGGGGCAGGGCTGGGAGTGTGGCTGGGCAGGGGGCCGGGCTGGGTCCAGGGCTGGGGCAGGAGTGGGGCTGGGACAGGTCTGGGGCTGGGCTGGGGCTGGGGCTGGTGCTGGGGCTGGGCTGGGGCTGGGGCCGGGGCTGGGTGGTGGCTGGGGCTGGGGCCAGGGCTGGGGCTGGGCTGTGGTTGGGGCTGGGTCCAGGGCTGGGGCTGGGCGGTGGCTGGGGCTGAGGGAGAGCTGGGCTGGGGGCAGGGCTGGGGCTGGGCTGGGAACCAAGTCTATGGCTGGGCTGGGGCTGGGGCTGGGGATGGGGCCAGGGCTGGGGCTGGGGCCAGGGCTGGGGCAGGGCTGGGGCTGGGCTAGGGTCTGGGCTGGGCCTGGGACAGGGCTGGGCCCGGGACAGGGCTGGGCCCGAGGCTGGGGCAGGGCTGGGGCTGGGGCTTGAGGGTAGGGCTGGGCTAGGGATGGGGCTGGGGCAGGGCTGGGGCTGGGCCAGGGCTGGGGCCGGGGCTGGGTCTGGGGCTGGAGCTGGGGAAGGTCTGGGGGCAGGTGTGGAAGTGGGGCTGGGCAGGGGCCAGGGCGGGGGCCGGTGCTGGGGCAGGGCTGGGGCTGGGGCTGGGCTGGGGCCGAGGGTGGGGCTGGGCTGTGGCAGGGCTGGGGCTGGGCTGGGGCTGGGGCCGGGGCTGGGCTGGGGCCAGGCTGGGGCTGGGGCTGGGCTGGGTCCAGGGCTGGGGCTGGGGCTGGGTCCAGGGCTGGGGCTGGGTGGTGGCTGGGGCATGGGGTGGGGCAGGGCTGGGGCTGGGGCTGGGCTGAGGCCAATGGTGGGGCTGGGCTTGGGCAGGGCTGTGGCTGTGGCTGGGCTGGGGGCAGGA
>NW_027143173.1:0-77705 GCF_026170545.1 Melanerpes formicivorus
TGCGGTAAAATGCTTGATTTCGAGAGTGAGCGAAACTAATGAAAACATTGTTGGGGTAAAACCTAAAGGGAAAGACCTAGCACCAAATCCAATTTGCCATCTGATCTAACTTCTGGAGGCAGTCAAAATGAGCCTTAGAATTCTTCCCTACCTTATTCCTGTGCTGAGATACAGGCTGCTCCAACCTGCTGTAAAATGCTTGATTTCGAGAGTGAGCGAAACTAATGAAAACATTGTTGGGGTAAAACCTAAAGGGAAAGACCTAGCACCAAATCCAATTTGCCATCTGATCTAACTTCTGGAGGCAGTCAAAATGAGCCTTAGAATTCTTCCCTACCTTATTCCTGTGCTGAGATACAGGCTGCTCCAACCTGCTGTAAAATGCTTGATTTCGAGAGTGAGCGAAACTAATGAAAACATTGTTGGGGTAAAACCTAAAGGGAAAGACCTAGCACCAAATCCAATTTGCCATCTGATCTAACTTCTGGAGGCAGTCAAAATGAGCCTTAGAATTCTTCCCTACCTTATTCCTGTGCTGAGATACAGGCTGCTCCAACCTGCTGTAAAATGCTTGATTTCGAGAGTGAGCGAAACTAATGAAAACATTGTTGGGGTAAAACCTAAAGGGAAAGACCTAGCACCAAATCCAATTTGCCATCTGATCTAACTTCTGGAGGCAGTCAAAATGAGCCTTAGAATTCTTCCCTACCTTATTCCTGTGCTGAGATACAGGCTGCTCCAACCTGCTGTAAAATGCTTGATTTCGAGAGTGAGCGAAACTAATGAAAACATTGTTGGGGTAAAACCTAAAGGGAAAGACCTAGCACCAAATCCAATTTGCCATCTGATCTAACTTCTGGAGGCAGTCAAAATGAGCCTTAGAATTCTTCCCTACCTTATTCCTGTGCTGAGATACAGGCTGCTCCAACCTGCTGTAAAATGCTTGATTTCGAGAGTGAGCGAAACTAATGAAAACATTGTTGGGGTAAAACCTAAAGGGAAAGACCTAGCACCAAATCCAATTTGCCATCTGATCTAACTTCTGGAGGCAGTCAAAATGAGCCTTAGAATTCTTCCCTACCTTATTCCTGTGCTGAGATACAGGCTGCTCCAACCTGCTGTAAAATGCTTGATTTCGAGAGTGAGCGAAACTAATGAAAACATTGTTGGGGTAAAACCTAAAGGGAAAGACCTAGCACCAAATCCAATTTGCCATCTGATCTAACTTCTGGAGGCAGTCAAAATGAGCCTTAGAATTCTTCCCTACCTTATTCCTGTGCTGAGATACAGGCTGCTCCAACCTGCTGTAAAATGCTTGATTTCGAGAGTGAGCGAAACTAATGAAAACATTGTTGGGGTAAAACCTAAAGGGAAAGACCTAGCACCAAATCCAATTTGCCATCTGATCTAACTTCTGGAGGCAGTCAAAATGAGCCTTAGAATTCTTCCCTACCTTATTCCTGTGCTGAGATACAGGCTGCTCCAACCTGCTGTAAAATGCTTGATTTCGAGAGTGAGCGAAACTAATGAAAACATTGTTGGGGGTAAAACCTAAAGGGAAAGACCTAGCACCAAATCCAATTTGCCATCTGATCTAACTTCTGGAGGCAGTCAAAATGAGCCTTAGAATTCTTCCCTACCTTATTCCTGTGCTGAGATACAGGCTGCTCCAACCTGCTGTAAAATGCTTGATTTCGAGAGTGAGCGAAACTAATGAAAACATTGTTGGGGTAAAACCTAAAGGGAAAGACCTAGCACCAAATCCAATTTGCCATCTGATCTAACTCCTGGAGGCAGTCAAAATGAGCCTTAGAATTCTTCCCTACCTTATTCCTGTGCTGAGATACAGGCTGCTCCAACCTGCTGTAAAATGCTTGATTTCGAGAGTGAGCGAAACTAATGAAAACATTGTTGGGGTAAAACCTAAAGGGAAAGACCTAGCACCAAATCCAATTTGCCATCTGATCTAACTTCTGGAGGCAGTCAAAATGAGCCTTAGAATTCTTCCCTACCTTATTCCTGTGCTGAGATACAGGCTGCTCCAACCTGCTGTAAAATGCTTGATTTCGAGAGTGAGCGAAACTAATGAAAACATTGTTGGGGTAAAAACCTAAAGGGAAAGACCTAGCACCAAATCCAATTTGCCATCTGATCTAACTTCTGGAGGCAGTCAAAATGAGCCTTAGAATTCTTCCCTACCTTATTCCTGTGCTGAGATACAGGCTGCTCCAACCTGCTGTAAAATGCTTGATTTCGAGAGTGAGCGAAACTAATGAAAACATTGTTGGGGTAAAAACCTAAAGGGAAAGACCTAGCACCAAATCCAATTTGCCATCTGATCTAACTTCTGGAGGCAGTCAAAATGAGCCTTAGAATTCTTCCCTACCTTCTTCCTGTGCTGAGATACAGGCTGCTCCAACCTGCTGTAAAATGCTTGATTTCGAGAGTGAGCGAAACTAATGAAAACATTGTTGGGGTAAAACCTAAAGGGAAAGACCTAGCACCAAATCCAATTTGCCATCTGATCTAACTTCTGGAGGCAGTCAAAATGAGCCTTAGAATTCTTCCCTACCTTATTCCTGTGCTGAGATACAGGCTGCTCCAACCTGCTGTAAAATGCTTGATTTCGAGAGTGAGCGAAACTAATGAAAACATTGTTGGGGTAAAACCTAAAGGGAAAGACCTAGCACCAAATCCAATTTGCCATCTGATCTAACTTCTGGAGGCAGTCAAAATGAGCCTTAGAATTCTTCCCTACCTTATTCCTGTGCTGAGATACAGGCTGCTCCAACCTGCTGTAAAATGCTTGATTTCGAGAGTGAGCGAAACTAATGAAAACATTGTTGGGGTAAAACCTAAAGGGAAAGACCTAGCACCAAATCCAATTTGCCATCTGATCTAACTTCTGGAGGCAGTCAAAATGAGCCTTAGAATTCTTCCCTACCTTATTCCTGTGCTGAGATACAGGCTGCTCCAACCTGCTGTAAAATGCTTGATTTCGAGAGTGAGCGAAACTAATGAAAACATTGTTGGGGTAAAACCTAAAGGGAAAGACCTAGCACCAAATCCAATTTGCCATCTGATCTAACTTCTGGAGGCAGTCAAAATGAGCCTTAGAATTCTTCCCTACCTTATTCCTGTGCTGAGATACAGGCTGCTCCAACCTGCTGTAAAATGCTTGATTTCGAGAGTGAGCGAAACTAATGAAAACATTGTTGGGGTAAAACCTAAAGGGAAAGACCTAGCACCAAATCCAATTTGCCATCTGATCTAACTTCTGGAGGCAGTCAAAATGAGCTTTAGAATTCTTCCCTACCTTATTCCTGTGCTGAGATACAGGCTGCTCCAACCTGCTGTAAAATGCTTGATTTCGAGAGTGAGCGAAACTAATGAAAACATTGTTGGGGTAAAACCTAAAGGGAAAGACCTAGCACCAAATCCAATTTGCCATCTGATCTAACTTCTGGAGGCAGTCAAAATGAGCCTTAGAATTCTTCCCTACCTTATTCCTGTGCTGAGATACAGGCTGCTCCAACCTGCTGTAAAATGCTTGATTTCGAGAGTGAGCGAAACTAATGAAAACATTGTTGGGGTAAAACCTAAAGGGAAAGACCTAGCACCAAATCCAATTTGCCATCTGATCTAACTTCTGGAGGCAGTCAAAATGAGCCTTAGAATTCTTCCCTACCTTATTCCTGTGCTGAGATACAGGCTGCTCCAACCTGCTGTAAAATGCTTGATTTCGAGAGTGAGCGAAACTAATGAAAACATTGTTGGGGTAAAACCTAAAGGGAAAGACCTAGCACCAAATCCAATTTGCCATCTGATCTAACTTCTGGAGGCAGTCAAAATGAGCCTTAGAATTCTTCCCTACCTTATTCCTGTGCTGAGATACAGGCTGCTCCAACCTGCTGTAAAATGCTTGATTTCGAGAGTGAGCGAAACTAATGAAAACATTGTTGGGGTAAAACCTAAAGGGAAAGACCTAGCACCAAATCCAATTTGCCATCTGATCTAACTTCTGGAGGGCAGTCAAAATGAGCCTTAGAATTCTTCCCTACCTTATTCCTGTGCTGAGATACAGGCTGCTCCAACCTGCTGTAAAATGCTTGATTTCGAGAGTGAGCGAAACTAATGAAAACATTGTTGGGGTAAAACCTAAAGGGAAAGACCTAGCACCAAATCCAATTTGCCATCTGATCTAACTTCTGGAGGCAGTCAAAATGAGCCTTAGAATTCTTCCCTACCTTATTCCTGTGCTGAGATACAGGCTGCTCCAACCTGCTGTAAAATGCTTGATTTCGAGAGTGAGCGAAACTAATGAAACCATTGTTGGGGTAAAACCTAAAGGGAAAGACCTAGCACCAAATCCAATTTGCCATCTGATCTAACTTCTGGAGGCAGTCAAAATGAGCCTTAGAATTCTTCCCTACCTTATTCCTGTGCTGAGATACAGGCTGCTCCAACCTGCTGTAAAATGCTTGATTTCGAGAGTGAGCGAAACTAATGAAAACATTGTTGGGGTAAAACCTAAAGGGAAAGACCTAGCACCAAATCCAATTTGCCATCTGATCTAACTTCTGGAGGCAGTCAAAATGAGCCTTAGAATTCTTCCCTACCTTATTCCTGTGCTGAGATACAGGCTGCTCCAACCTGCTGTAAAATGCTTGATTTCGAGAGTGAGCGAAACTAATGAAAACATTGTTGGGGTAAAACCTAAAGGGAAAGACCTAGCACCAAATCCAATTTGCCATCTGATCTAACTTCTGGAGGCAGTCAAAATGAGCCTTAGAATTCTTCCCTACCTTATTCCTGTGCTGAGATACAGGCTGCTCCAACCTGCTGTAAAATGCTTGATTTCGAGAGTGAGCGAAACTAATGAAAACATTGTTGGGGTAAAACCTAAAGGGGAAAGACCTAGCACCAAATCCAATTTGCCATCTGATCTAACTTCTGGAGGCAGTCAAAATGAGCCTTAGAATTCTTCCCTACCTTATTCCTGTGCTGAGATACAGGCTGCTCCAACCTGCTGTAAAATGCTTGATTTCGAGAGTGAGCGAAACTAATGAAAACATTGTTGGGGTAAAACCTAAAGGGAAAGACCTAGCACCAAATCCAATTTGCCATCTGATCTAACTTCTGGAGGCAGTCAAAATGAGCCTTAGAATTCTTCCCTACCTTATTCCTGTGCTGAGATACAGGCTGCTCCAACCTGCTGTAAAATGCTTGATTTCGAGAGTGAGCGAAACTAATGAAAACATTGTTGGGGTAAAACCTAAAGGGAAAGACCCTAGCACCAAATCCAATTTGCCATCTGATCTAACTTCTGGAGGCAGTCAAAATGAGCCTTAGAATTCTTCCCTACCTTATTCCTGTGCTGAGATACAGGCTGCTCCAACCTGCTGTAAAATGCTTGATTTCGAGAGTGAGCGAAACTAATGAAAAACATTGTTGGGGTAAAACCTAAAGGGAAAGACCTAGCACCAAATCCAATTTGCCATCTGATCTAACTTCTGGAGGCAGTCAAAATGAGCCTTAGAATTCTTCCCTACCTTATTCCTGTGCTGAGATACAGGCTGCTCCAACCTGCTGTAAAATGCTTGATTTCGAGAGTGAGCGAAACTAATGAAAACATTGTTGGGGTAAAACCTAAAGGGAAAGACCTAGCACCAAATCCAATTTGCCATCTGATCTAACTTCTGGAGGCAGTCAAAATGAGCCTTAGAATTCTTCCCTACCTTATTCCTGTGCTGAGATACAGGCTGCTCCAACCTGCTGTAAAATGCTTGATTTCGAGAGTGAGCGAAACTAATGAAAACATTGTTGGGGTAAAACCTAAAGGGAAAGACCTAGCACCAAATCCAATTTGCCATCTGATCTAACTTCTGGAGGCAGTCAAAATGAGCCTTAGAATTCTTCCCTACCTTATTCCTGTGCTGAGATACAGGCTGCTCCAACCTGCTGTAAAATGCTTGATTTCGAGAGTGAGCGAAACTAATGAAAACATTGTTGGGGTAAAACCTAAAGGGAAAGACCTAGCACCAAATCCAATTTGCCATCTGATCTAACTTCTGGAGGCAGTCAAAATGATCCTTAGAATTCTTCCCTACCTTATTCCTGTGCTGAGATACAGGCTGCTCCAACCTGCTGTAAAATGCTTGATTTCGAGAGTGAGCGAAACTAATGAAAACATTGTTGGGGTAAAACCTAAAGGGAAAGACCTAGCACCAAATCCAATTTGCCATCTGATCTAACTTCTGGAGGCAGTCAAAATGAGCCTTAGAATTCTTCCCTACCTTATTCCTGTGCTGAGATACAGGCTGCTCCAACCTGCTGTAAAATGCTTGATTTCGAGAGTGAGCGAAACTAATGAAAACATTGTTGGGGTAAAACCTAAAGGGAAAGACCTAGCACCAAATCCAATTTGCCATCTGATCTAACTTCTGGAGGCAGTCAAAATGATCCTTAGAATTCTTCCCTACCTTATTCCTGTGCTGAGATACAGGCTGCTCCAACCTGCTGTAAAATGCTTGATTTCGAGAGTGAGCGAAACTAATGAAAACATTGTTGGGGTAAAACCTAAAGGGAAAGACCTAGCACCAAATCCAATTTGCCATCTGATCTAACTTCTGGAGGCAGTCAAAATGAGCCTTAGAATTCTTCCCTACCTTATTCCTGTGCTGAGATACAGGCTGCTCCAACCTGCTGTAAAATGCTTGATTTCGAGAGTGAGCGAAACTAATGAAAACATTGTTGGGGTAAAACCTAAAGGGAAAGACCTAGCACCAAATCCAATTTGCCATCTGATCTAACTTCTGGAGGCAGTCAAAATGATCCTTAGAATTCTTCCCTACCTTATTCCTGTGCTGAGATACAGGCTGCTCCAACCTGCTGTAAAATGCTTGATTTCGAGAGTGAGCGAAACTAATGAAAACATTGTTGGGGTAAAACCTAAAGGGAAAGACCTAGCACCAAATCCAATTTGCCATCTGATCTAACTTCTGGAGGCAGTCAAAATGAGCCTTAGAATTCTTCCCTACCTTATTCCTGTGCTGAGATACAGGCTGCTCCAACCTGCTGTAAAATGCTTGATTTCGAGAGTGAGCGAAACTAATGAAAACATTGTTGGGGTAAAACCTAAAGGGAAAGACCTAGCACCAAATCCAATTTGCCATCTGATCTAACTTCTGGAGGCAGTCAAAATGAGCCTTAGAATTCTTCCCTACCTTATTCCTGTGCTGAGATACAGGCTGCTCCAACCTGCTGTAAAATGCTTGATTTCGAGAGTGAGCGAAACTAATGAAAACATTGTTGGGGTAAAACCTAAAGGGAAAGACCTAGCACCAAATCCAATTTGCCATCTGATCTAACTTCTGGAGGCAGTCAAAATGATCCTTAGAATTCTTCCCTACCTTATTCCTGTGCTGAGATACAGGCTGCTCCAACCTGCTGTAAAATGCTTGATTTCGAGAGTGAGCGAAACTAATGAAAACATTGTTGGGGTAAAACCTAAAGGGAAAGACCTAGCACCAAATCCAATTTGCCATCTGATCTAACTTCTGGAGGCAGTCAAAATGATCCTTAGAATTCTTCCCTACCTTATTCCTGTGCTGAGATACAGGCTGCTCCAACCTGCTGTAAAATGCTTGATTTCGAGAGTGAGCGAAACTAATGAAAACATTGTTGGGGTAAAACCTAAAGGGAAAGACCTAGCACCAAATCCAATTTGCCATCTGATCTAACTTCTGGAGGCAGTCAAAATGATCCTTAGAATTCTTCCCTACCTTATTCCTGTGCTGAGATACAGGCTGCTCCAACCTGCTGTAAAATGCTTGATTTCGAGAGTGAGCGAAACTAATGAAAACATTGTTGGGGTAAAACCTAAAGGGAAAGACCTAGCACCAAATTGCATTGGCCATCTGATCTAACTTCTGGAGGCAGTCAAAATGATCCTTAGAATTCTTCCCTACCTTATTCCTGTGCTGAGATACAGGCTGCTCCAACCTGCTGTAAAATGCTTGATTTCGAGAGTGAGCGAAACTAATGAAATCATTGTTGGGGTAAAACCTAAAGGGAAAGACCTAGCACCAAATTGCATTGGCCATCTGATCTAACTTCTGGAGGCAGTCAAAATGAGTATTTGAATTCTTCCCTACCTTATTCCTCTGCTGAGATACAGGGTGCTCCAACCTGCTGTAAAATGCTTGATTTCGAGAGTGATCGAAACTAATGAAAACATTGTTGGGGTAAAACCTAAAGGGAAAGGCCTAGCACCAAATAGCATTGGCCATCTGATCTAACTTCTGGAGGCAGTCCAAATGAGTATTTGAATTCTTCCCTACCTTATTCCTGTGCTGAGATACACGGTGCTCCAACCTGCTGTAAAATGCTTGATTTCGAGAGTGAGCGAAACTAATGAAAACATTGCTGGGGTAAAACCTAAAATGAAAGGCCTAGCACCAAATTGCATTGGCCATCTGATCTAACTTCTGGAGGCAGTCAAAATGATCCTTAGAATTCTTCCCTACCTTATTCCTGTGCTGAGATACAGGCTGCTCCAACCTGCTGTAAAATGCTTGATTTCGAGAGTGATCGAAACTAATGAAAACATTGTTGGGGTAAAACCTAAAGGGAAAGACCTAGCACCAAATCCAATTTGCCATCTGATCTAACTTCTGGAGGCAGTCAAAATGAGCCTTAGAATTCTTCCCTACCTTATTCCTGTGCTGAGATACAGGCTGCTCCAACCTGCTGTAAAATGCTTGATTTCGAGAGTGAGCGAAACTAATGAAAACATTGTTGGGGTAAAACCTAAAGGGAAAGACCTAGCACCAAATCCAATTTGCCATCTGATCTAACTTCTGGAGGCAGTCAAAATGAGCCTTAGAATTCTTCCCTACCTTATTCCTGTGCTGAGATACAGGCTGCTCCAACCTGCTGTAAAATGCTTGATTTCGAGAGTGAGCGAAACTAATGAAAACATTGTTGGGGTAAAACCTAAAGGGAAAGACCTAGCACCAAATCCAATTTGCCATCTGATCTAACTTCTGGAGGCAGTCAAAATGAGCCTTAGAATTCTTCCCTACCTTATTCCTGTGCTGAGATACAGGCTGCTCCAACCTGCTGTAAAATGCTTGATTTCGAGAGTGAGCGAAACTAATGAAAACATTGTTGGGGTAAAACCTAAAGGGAAAGACCTAGCACCAAATCCAATTTGCCATCTGATCTAACTTCTGGAGGCAGTCAAAATGAGCCTTAGAATTCTTCCCTACCTTATTCCTGTGCTGAGATACAGGCTGCTCCAACCTGCTGTAAAATGCTTGATTTCGAGAGTGAGCGAAACTAATGAAAACATTGTTGGGGTAAAACCTAAAGGGAAAGACCTAGCACCAAATCCAATTTGCCATCTGATCTAACTTCTGGAGGCAGTCAAAATGAGCCTTAGAATTCTTCCCTACCTTATTCCTGTGCTGAGATACAGGCTGCTCCAACCTGCTGTAAAATGCTTGATTTCGAGAGTGAGCGAAACTAATGAAAACATTGTTGGGGTAAAACCTAAAGGGAAAGACCTAGCACCAAATCCAATTTGCCATCTGATCTAACTTCTGGAGGCAGTCAAAATGATCCTTAGAATTCTTCCCTACCTTATTCCTGTGCTGAGATACAGGCTGCTCCAACCTGCTGTAAAATGCTTGATTTCGAGAGTGAGCGAAACTAATGAAAACATTGTTGGGGTAAAACCTAAAGGGAAAGACCTAGCACCAAATCCAATTTGCCATCTGATCTAACTTCTGGAGGCAGTCAAAATGATCCTTAGAATTCTTCCCTACCTTATTCCTGTGCTGAGATACAGGCTGCTCCAACCTGCTGTAAAATGCTTGATTTCGAGAGTGAGCGAAACTAATGAAAACATTGTTGGGGTAAAACCTAAAGGGAAAGACCTAGCACCAAATCCAATTTGCCATCTGATCTAACTTCTGGAGGCAGTCAAAATGATCCTTAGAATTCTTCCCTACCTTATTCCTGTGCTGAGATACAGGCTGCTCCAACCTGCTGTAAAATGCTTGATTTCGAGAGTGAGCGAAACTAATGAAAACATTGTTGGGGTAAAACCTAAAGGGAAAGACCTAGCACCAAATCCAATTTGCCATCTGATCTAACTTCTGGAGGCAGTCAAAATGAGCCTTAGAATTCTTCCCTACCTTATTCCTGTGCTGAGATACAGGCTGCTCCAACCTGCTGTAAAATGCTTGATTTCGAGAGTGAGCGAAACTAATGAAAACATTGTTGGGGTAAAACCTAAAGGGAAAGACCTAGCACCAAATCCAATTTGCCATCTGATCTAACTTCTGGAGGCAGTCAAAATGAGCCTTAGAATTCTTCCCTACCTTATTCCTGTGCTGAGATACAGGCTGCTCCAACCTGCTGTAAAATGCTTGATTTCGAGAGTGAGCGAAACTAATGAAAACATTGTTGGGGTAAAACCTAAAGGGAAAGACCTAGCACCAAATCCAATTTGCCATCTGATCTAACTTCTGGAGGCAGTCAAAATGATCCTTAGAATTCTTCCCTACCTTATTCCTGTGCTGAGATACAGGCTGCTCCAACCTGCTGTAAAATGATTGATTTCGAGAGTGAGCGAAACTAATGAAAACATTGTTGGGGTAAAACCTAAAGGGAAAGACCTAGCACCAAATCCAATTTGCCATCTGATCTAACTTCTGGAGGCAGTCAAAATGATCCTTAGAATTCTTCCCTACCTTATTCCTGTGCTGAGATACAGGCTGCTCCAACCTGCTGTAAAATGCTTGATTTCGAGAGTGAGCGAAACTAATGAAAACATTGTTGGGGTAAAACCTAAAGGGAAAGACCTAGCACCAAATCCAATTTGCCATCTGATCTAACTTCTGGAGGCAGTCAAAATGATCCTTAGAATTCTTCCCTACCTTATTCCTGTGCTGAGATACAGGCTGCTCCAACCTGCTGTAAAATGCTTGATTTCGAGAGTGAGCGAAACTAATGAAAACATTGTTGGGGTAAAACCTAAAGGGAAAGACCTAGCACCAAATTGCATTGGCCATCTGATCTAACTTCTGGAGGCAGTCAAAATGATCCTTAGAATTCTTCCCTACCTTATTCCTGTGCTGAGATACAGGCTGCTCCAACCTGCTGTAAAATGCTTGATTTCGAGAGTGAGCGAAACTAATGAAATCATTGTTGGGGTAAAACCTAAAGGGAAAGACCTAGCACCAAATTGCATTGGCCATCTGATCTAACTTCTGGAGGCAGTCAAAATGAGTATTTGAATTCTTCCCTACCTTATTCCTCTGCTGAGATACAGGGTGCTCCAACCTGCTGTAAAATGCTTGATTTCGAGAGTGATCGAAACTAATGAAAACATTGTTGGGGTAAAACCTAAAGGGAAAGGCCTAGCACCAAATAGCATTGGCCATCTGATCTAACTTCTGGAGGCAGTCCAAATGAGTATTTGAATTCTTCCCTACCTTATTCCTGTGCTGAGATACACGGTGCTCCAACCTGCTGTAAAATGCTTGATTTCGAGAGTGAGCGAAACTAATGAAAACATTGCTGGGGTAAAACCTAAAATGAAAGGCCTAGCACCAAATTCCATTGGCCATCTGATCTAACTTCTGGAGGCAGTCAAAATGATCCTTAGAATTCTTCCCTACCTTATTCCTGTGCTGAGATACAGGCTGCTCCAACCTGCTGAAAAATGCTTGATTTCGAGAGTGAGCGAAACTAATGAAAACATTGTTGGGGTAAAACCTAAAGGGAAAGGCCTAGCACCAAACTGCATTGGCCATCTGATCTAACTTCTGGAGGCAGTCAAAATGAGTATTTGAATTCTTCCCTACCTTATTCCTGTGCTGAGATACAGGCTGCTCCAACCTGCTGTAAAATGCTTGATTTTAAGAGTGAGCGAAACTAATGAAAACATTGTTGGGGTAAAACCTAAAGGGAAAGGCCTAGCACCAAATTGCATTGGCCATCTGATCTAAGTTCTGGAGGCAGTCAAAATGAGTATTTGAATTCTTCCCTACCTTATTCCTGTGCTGAGATACAGGCTGCTCCAACCTGCTGTAAAATGCTTGATTTCGAGAGTGATCGAAACTAATGAAAACATTGTTGGGGTAAAACCTAAAGGGAAAGGCCTAGCACCAAATTGCATTGGCCATCTGATCTAACTTCTCGAGGCAGTCAAAATGATCCTTAGAATTCTTCCCTACCTTATTCCTGTGCTGAGATACAGGCTGCTCCAAGCTGCTGTAGAATGCTTGATTTCGAGAGTGAGTGAAACTAATGAAAACATTGTTGGGGTAAAACCTAAAGGGAAAGGCCTAGCACCAAATTGCATTGGCCATCTGATCTAACTTCTGGAGGCAGTCAAAATGAGTATTTGAATTCTTCCCTACCTTATTCCTGTGCTGAGATACAGGCTGCTCCAAGCTGCTGTAAAATGCTTGATTTCGAGAGTGATCGAAACTAATGAAAACATTGTTGGGGTAAAACCTAAAGGGAAAGGCCTAGCACCAAATTGCATTGGCCATCTGATCTAACTTCTGGAGGCAGTCAAAATGATTCTTAGAATTCTTCCCTACCTTATTCCTCTGCTGAGATACACGGTGCTCCAACCTGCTGTAAAATGCTTGATTTCGAGAGTGAGCGAAACTAATGAAAACATTGTTGGGGTAAAACCTAAAGGGAAAGGCCTAGCATCAAATACCATTTGCCATCTGATCTAACTTCTGGAGGCAGCCAAAATGAGTATTTGAATTCTTCCCTACCTTATTCCTCTGCTGAGATGCAGGCTGCTCCAAGCTGCTGTAAAATGCTTGATTTCGAGAGTGATCGAAACTAAGGAAAACTTTGTTGGGGTAAAACCGAAAGGGAAAGGCCTAGCACCAAATTGCATTGGCCATCTGATCTAACTTCTGGAGGCAGTCAAAATGAGTATTTGAATTCTTCCCTACCCTATTCCTGTGCTGAGATACAGGGCGCTCCAACCTGCTGTAAAATGCTTGATTTCAAGAGTGAGTGAAACTAATGAAAATATTGTTGGGGTAAAACCTAAAGGGAAAGGCCTAGCACCAAATTCCCTTTGCCATCGGATCTAACTTCAGGAGGCAGACAAAATGATCCTTAGAATTCTTCCCTACCTTATTCCTGTGCTGAGATACAGGCTGCTCCAACCAGCTGTAAAATGCTTGATTTCGAGAGTGATTGAAACTAATGAAAACATTGTTGGGGTAAAACCTAAAGGGAAAGGCCTAGCACCAAATTGCATTGGCCATCTGATCTAACTTCTGGAGGCAGTCAAAATGAGCCTTAGAATTCTTCCCTACCTTATTCCTGTGCTGAGATACAGGCTGCTCCAAGCTGCTGTAGAATGCTTGATTTCGAGAGTGAGCGAAACTAATGAAAACATTGTTGGGGTAAAACCTAAAGGGAAAGGCCTAGCACCAAATTGCATTGGCCATCTGATCTAAGTTCTGGAGGCAGTCAAAATGAGTATTTGAATTCTTCCCTACCTTATTCCTGTGCTGAGATACAGGGTGCTCCAAGCTGCTGTAAAATGCTTGATTTCGAGAGTGAGCGAAACTAATGAAAACATTGTTGGGGTAAAACCTAAAGGGAAAGGCCTAGCACCAAATACGATTTGCCATCTGATCTAATTTCTGGAGGCAGACAAAATGATCCTTAGAATTCTTCCCTACCTTATTCCTG
Organism: Melanerpes formicivorus; assembly: GCF_026170545.1. Classification (NCBI taxonomy): domain Eukaryota; kingdom Metazoa; phylum Chordata; class Aves; order Piciformes; family Picidae; genus Melanerpes; species Melanerpes formicivorus. Next base: position 13,747 of record NW_027143173.1, read on the forward strand.
TGCTGAGATACAGGGTGCTCCAACCTGCTGTAAAATGCTTGATTTCGAGAGTGAGCGAAACTAATGAAAACATTGTTGGGGTAAAACCTAAAGGGAAAGGCCTAGCACCAAATTGCATTGGCCATCTGATCTAACTTCTCGAGGCAGTCAAAATGATCCTTAGAATTCTTCCCTACCTTATTCCTGTGCTGAGATACAGGCTGCTCCAAGCTGCTGTAGAATGCTTGATTTAGAGATTGAGTGAAACTAATGAAAACATTGTTGGGGTAAAACCTAAAGGGAAAGGCCTAGCACCAAATTGCATTGGCCATCTGATCTAACTTCTGGAGGCAGTCAAAATGATCCTTAGAATTCTTCCCTACCTTATTCCTGTGCTGAGATACAGGGTGCTCCAAGCTGCTGTAGAATGCTTGATTTCGAGAGTGAGTGAAACTAATGAAAACATTGTTGGGGTAAAACCTAAAGGGAAAGGCCTAGCACCAAATACCATTTGCCATCTGATCTAACTTCTGTAGGCAGTCAAAATGAGTATTTGAATTCTTCCCTACCTTATTCCTGTGCTGAGATACAGGCTGCTCCAACCTGCTGTAAAATGCTTGATTTCGAGAGTGAGCGAAACTAATGAAAACATTGTTGGGGTAAAACCTAAAGGGAAAGGCCTAGCACAAAATTGCATTGGCCATCTGATCCACCTTCTGGAGGCAGTCAAAATGAGTATTTGAATTCTTCCCTACCTTATTCCTGTGCTGAGATACAGGCTGCTCCAAGCTGCTGTAAAATGCTTGATTTCGAGAGTGATCGAAACTAATGAAAACATTGTTGGGGTAAAACCTAAAGGGAATGGCCTAGCACCAAGTTGCATTGGCCATCTGATCTACCTTCTGGAGGCAGTCAAAATGAGTATTTGAATTCTTCCCTACCTTATTCCTCTGCTGAGATGCAGGGTGCTCCAGCCTGCTGTAAAATGCTTGATTTCGAGAGAGATCGAAACTAATGAAAACATTGTTGGGGTAAAACCTAGAGGGAAAGGCCTAGCACCAAATTGCATTGGCGATCTGATCTAACTTCTGGAGGCAGTCAAAATGAGTATTTGAATTCTTCCCTACCTTATTCCTGTGCTGAGATACAGGCTGCTCCAACCTGCTCTAAAATGCTTGATTTCGAGAGTGATCGATACTAATGTAAACATTGTTGGGGTAAAACCTAAAGGGAAAGGCCTAGCACCAAATTGCATTGGCCATCTGATCTAACTTCTGGAGGCAGTCAAAATGAGTATTTGAATTCTTCCCTACCTTATTCCTGTGCTGAGATACAGGCTGCTCCAAGCTGCTGTAAAATGCTTGATTTCGAGAGTGATCGAAACTAATGAAAACTTTGTTGGGGTAAAACCTAAAGGGAAAGGCCTAGCACCAAATTGCATTGGCCATCTGATCTAACTTCTGGAGGCAGTCAAAATGATCCTTAGAATTCTTCCCTACCTTATTCCTGTGCTGAGATACAGGCTGCTCCAACCTGCTCTAAAATGCTTGATTTCGAGAGTGATCGAAACTAATGTAAACATTGTTGGGGTAAAACCTAAAGGGAAAGGCCTAGCACCAAATTTCATTGGCCATCTGATCTAACTTCTGGAGGCAGTCAAAATGATCCTTAGAATTCTTCCCTACCTTATTCCTGTGCTGAGATACAGGCTGCTCCAACCTGCTCTAAAATGCTTGATTTCGAGAGTGATCGAAACTAATGAAAACATTGTTGGGGTAAAACCTAAAGGGAAAGGCCTAGCACCAAATTGCATTTGCCATCTGATCTAAATTCTGGAGGCAGTCAAAATGAGTATTTGAATTCTTCCCTACCTTATTCCTGTGCTGAGATACAGGCTGCTCCAACCTGCTGTAAAATTCTTGATTTCGAGAGTGATCGAAACTAATGAAAACATTGTTGGGGTAAAACCTAAAGGGAAAGGCCTAGCACCAAATTGCATTGGCCATCTGATCTAACTTCTGGAGGCAGTCAAAATGATCCTTAGAATTCTTCCCTACCTTATTCCTGTGCTGAGATACAGGGTGCTCCAAGCTGCTGTAGAATGCTTGATTTCGAGAGTGAGTGAAACTAATGAAAACATTGTTGGGGTAAAACCTAAAGGGAAAGGCCTAGCACCAAATACCATTTGCCATCTGATCTATCTTCTGGAGGCAGTCAAAATGAGTATTTGAATTCTTCCGTAACTTATTCCTGTGCTGAGATACAGGCTGCTCCAACCTGCTGTAAAATGCTTGATTTCGAGAGTGATCGAAACTAATGAAAACATTGTTGGGGTAAAACCTAGAGGGAAAGGCCTAGCACCAAATTGCATTGGCCATCGGATCTAACTTCTGGAGGCAGTCAAAATGAGCATTTGAATTCTTCCGTACCTTATTCCTGTGCTGAGATACAGGCTGCTCCAAGCTGCTGTAGAATGCTTGATTTCGAGAGTGATCGAAACTAATGAAAACATTGTTGGGGTAAAACCTAAAGGGAAAGACCTAGCACCAAATTGCATTGGCCATCTGATCTAACTTCTCGAGGCAGTCAAAATCATCCTTAGAATTCTTCCCTACCTTATTCCTGTGCTGAGATACAGGCTGCTCCAACCTGCTGTAAAATGCTTGATTTCGAGAGTGATCGAAACTAATGAAAACATTGTTGGGGTAAAACCTAAAGGGAAAGGCCTAGCACCAAATTGCATTTGCCATCTGATCTAACTTCTGGAGGCAGTCAAAATGAGTATTTGAATTCTTCCCTACCTTATTCCTCTGCTGAGATACAGGCTGCTGGAAGCTGAGGTAAAATGCTTGATTTCGAGAGTGAGCGAAACTAATGAAAACATTATTGGGATAAAACCTAAAGGGAAAGGCCTAGCACCAAATTGCATTGGCCATCTGATCTAACTTCTGGAGGCAGTCAAAATGAGTATTTGAATTCTTCCCTACCTTATTCCTGTGTTGAGATACAGGGTGCTCCAACCTGATCTAAAATGCTTTATTTCGAGAGTGATCGAAACTAATGAAAACATTGTTGGGGTAAAACCTAAAGGGAAAGGCCTAGCACCAAATACCGTTTGCCATCTGATCTAACTTCTGGAGGCAGTCAAAATGATCCTTAGAATTCTTCCCTACCTTATTCCTGTGCTGAGATACAGGGTGCTCCAACCTGCTCTAAAATGCTTTATTTCGAGAGTGATCGAAACTTATGAAAACATTGTTGGGGTAAAACCTAAAGGGAAAGGCCTACCACCAAATACCGTTTGCCATCTGATCTAACTTCTGGAGGCAGTCAAAATGATCCTTAGAATTCTTCCCTACCTTATTCCTGTGCTGAGATACAGGCTGCTCCAACCTGCTGTAAAATGCTTGATTTCGATATTGAGCGAAACTAATGAAAACATTGTTGGGTAAAACCTAAAGGGAAAGGCCTAGCACCAAATTGCATTGGCCATCTTATCTAACTTCTGGAGGCAGTCAAAATGAGCCTTAGAATTCTTCCCTACCTTATTCCTGTGCTGAGATACAGGCTGCTCCAACCTGCTGTAAAATGCTTGATTTCGAGAGTGAGCGAAACTAATGAAAACATTGTTGGGGTAAAACCTAAAGGGAAAGACCTAGCACCAAATCCAATTTGCCATCTGATCTAACTTCTGGAGGCAGTCAAAATGAGCCTTAGAATTCTTCCCTACCTTATTCCTGTGCTGAGATACAGGCTGCTCCAACCTGCTGTAAAATGCTTGATTTCGAGAGTGAGCGAAACTAATGAAAACATTGTTGGGGTAAAACCTAAAGGGAAAGACCTAGCACCAAATCCAATTTGCCATCTGATCTAACTTCTGGAGGCAGTCAAAATGAGCCTTAGAATTCTTCCCTACCTTATTCCTGTGCTGAGATACAGGCTGCTCCAACCTGCTGTAAAATGCTTGATTTCGAGAGTGAGCGAAACTAATGAAAACATTGTTGGGGTAAAACCTAAAGGGAAAGACCTAGCACCAAATCCAATTTGCCATCTGATCTAACTTCTGGAGGCAGTCAAAATGAGCCTTAGAATTCTTCCCTACCTTATTCCTGTGCTGAGATACAGGCTGCTCCAACCTGCTGTAAAATGCTTGATTTCGAGAGTGAGCGAAACTAATGAAAACATTGTTGGGGTAAAACCTAAAGGGAAAGACCTAGCACCAAATCCAATTTGCCATCTGATCTAACTTCTGGAGGCAGTCAAAATGAGCCTTAGAATTCTTCCCTACCTTATTCCTGTGCTGAGATACAGGCTGCTCCAACCTGCTGTAAAATGCTTGATTTCGAGAGTGAGCGAAACTAATGAAAACATTGTTGGGGTAAAACCTAAAGGGAAAGACCTAGCACCAAATCCAATTTGCCATCTGATCTAACTTCTGGAGGCAGTCAAAATGAGCCTTAGAATTCTTCCCTACCTTATTCCTGTGCTGAGATACAGGCTGCTCCAACCTGCTGTAAAATGCTTGATTTCGAGAGTGAGCGAAACTAATGAAAACATTGTTGGGGTAAAACCTAAAGGGAAAGACCTAGCACCAAATCCAATTTGCCATCTGATCTAACTTCTGGAGGCAGTCAAAATGATCCTTAGAATTCTTCCCTACCTTATTCCTGTGCTGAGATACAGGCTGCTCCAACCTGCTGTAAAATGCTTGATTTCGAGAGTGAGCGAAACTAATGAAAACATTGTTGGGGTAAAACCTAAAGGGAAAGACCTAGCACCAAATCCAATTTGCCATCTGATCTAACTTCTGGAGGCAGTCAAAATGAGCCTTAGAATTCTTCCCTACCTTATTCCTGTGCTGAGATACAGGCTGCTCCAACCTGCTGTAAAATGCTTGATTTCGAGAGTGAGCGAAACTAATGAAAACATTGTTGGGGTAAAACCTAAAGGGAAAGACCTAGCACCAAATCCAATTTGCCATCTGATCTAACTTCTGGAGGCAGTCAAAATGATCCTTAGAATTCTTCCCTACCTTATTCCTGTGCTGAGATACAGGCTGCTCCAACCTGCTGTAAAATGCTTGATTTCGAGAGTGAGCGAAACTAATGAAAACATTGTTGGGGTAAAACCTAAAGGGAAAGACCTAGCACCAAATCCAATTTGCCATCTGATCTAACTTCTGGAGGCAGTCAAAATGAGCCTTAGAATTCTTCCCTACCTTATTCCTGTGCTGAGATACAGGCTGCTCCAACCTGCTGTAAAATGCTTGATTTCGAGAGTGAGCGAAACTAATGAAAACATTGTTGGGGTAAAACCTAAAGGGAAAGACCTAGCACCAAATCCAATTTGCCATCTGATCTAACTTCTGGAGGCAGTCAAAATGAGCCTTAGAATTCTTCCCTACCTTATTCCTGTGCTGAGATACAGGGTGCTCCAACCTGCTGTAAAATGCTTGATTTCGAGAGTGATCGAAACTAATGAAAACATTGTTGGGGTAAAACCTAAAGGGAAAGGCCTAGCACCAAATTGCATTGGCCATCTGATCTAACTTCTGGAGGCAGTCAAAATGAGTATTTGAATTCTTCCCTACCTTATTCCTCTGCTGAGATACAGGCTGCTCCAAGCTGCTGTAAAATGCTTGATTTCGAGAGTGATCGAAACTAATGAAAACATTGTTGGGGTAAAACCTAAAGGGAAAGGCCTAGCACCAAATACCATTTGCCATCTGATCTAACTTCTGGAGGCAGTCAAAATGAGTATTTGAATTCTTCCCTACCCTATTCCTATGCTGAGATACAGGCTGCTCCAAGCTGCTGTAAAATGCTTGATTTCGAGAGTGAGCGAAAATAATGAAAACATTATTAGTATAAAACCTAAAGGGAAAGGCCTAGCACCAAATTGCATTGGCCATCTGATCTAACTTCTGGAGGCAGTCAAAATGATTCTTAGAATTCTTCCCTACCTTATTCCTCTGCTGAGATACACGGTGCTCCAACCTGCTGTAAAATGCTTGATTTCGAGAGTGAGCGAAACTAATGAAAACATTGTTGGGGTAAAACCTAAAGGGAAAGGCCTAGCATCAAATACCATTTGCCATCTGATCTAACTTCTGGAGGCAGCCAAAATGAGTATTTGAATTCTTCCCTACCTTATTCCTCTGCTGAGATGCAGGCTGCTCCACGCTGCTGTAGAATGCTTGATTTCGAGAGTGAGCGAAACTAATGAAAACATTGTTGGGGTAAAACCTAAAGGGAAAGGCCTAGCACCAAATTGCATTGGCCATCTGATCTAAGTTCTGGAGGCAGTCAAAATGAGTATTTGAATTCTTCCCTACCTTATTCCTGTGCTGAGATACAGGGCGCTCCAAGCTGCTGTAAAATGCTTGATTTCGAGAGTGAGCGAAACTAATGAAAACATTGTTGGGGTAAAACCTAAAGGGAAAGGCCTAGCACCAAATACGATTTGCCATCTGATCTAATTTCTGGAGGCAGACAAAATGATCCTTAGAATTCTTCCCTACCTTATTCCTGTGCTGAGATACAGGGTGCTCCAACCTGCTGTAAAATGCTTGATTTCGAGAGTGAGCGAAACTAATGAAAACATTGTTGGGGTAAAACCTAAAGGGAAAGGCCTAGCACCAAATTGCATTGGCCATCTGATCTAACTTCTCGAGGCAGTCAAAATGATCCTTAGAATTCTTCCCTACCTTATTCCTGTGCTGAGATACAGGCTGCTCCAAGCTGCTGTAGAATGCTTGATTTAGAGAGTGAGTGAAACTAATGAAAACATTGTTGGGGTAAAACCTAAAGGGAAAGGCCTAGCACCAAATTGCATTGGCCATCTGATCTAACTTCTGGAGGCAGTCAAAATGATCCTTAGAATTCTTCCCTACCTTATTCCTGTGCTGAGATACAGGGTGCTCCAAGCTGCTGTAGAATGCTTGATTTCGAGAGTGAGTGAAACTAATGAAAACATTGTTGGGGTAAAACCTAAAGGGAAAGGCCTAGCACCAAATACCATTTGCCATCTGATCTAAATTCTGGAGGCAGTCAAAATGAGTATTTGAATTCTTCCCTACCTTATTCCTGTGCTGAGATACAGGCTGCTCCAACCTGCTGTAAAATGCTTGATTTCGAGAGTGAGCGAAACTAATGAAAACATTGTTGGGGTAAAACCTAAAGGGAAAGGCCTAGCACAAAATTGCATTGGCCATCTGATCCACATTCTGGAGGCAGTCAAAATGAGTATTTGAATTCTTCCCTACCTTATTCCTGTGCTGAGATACAGGCTGCTCCAAGCTGCTGTAAAATGCTTGATTTCGAGAGTGATCGAAACTAATGAAAACATTGTTGGGGTAAAACCTAAAGGGAATGGCCTAGCACCAAGTTGCATTGGCCATCTGATCTACCTTCTGGAGGCAGTCAAAATGAGTATTTGAATTCTTCCCTACCTTATTCCTCTGCTGAGATGCAGGGTGCTCCAGCCTGCTGTAAAATGCTTGATTTCGAGAGAGATCGAAACTAATGAAAACATTGTTGGGGTAAAACCTAGAGGGAAAGGCCTAGCACCAAATTGCATTGGCGATCTGATCTAACTTCTGGAGGCAGTCAAAATGAGTATTTGAATTCTTCCCTACCTTATTCCTGTGCTGAGATACAGGGTGCTCCAACCTGCTCTAAAATGCTTGATTTCGAGAGTGATCGATACTAATGTAAACATTGTTGGGGTAAAACCTAAAGGGAAAGGCCTAGCACCAAATTGCATTGGCCATCTGATCTAACTTCTGGAGGCAGTCAAAATGAGTATTTGAATTCTTCCCTACCTTATTCCTGTGCTGAGATACAGGCTGCTCCAAGCTGCTGTAAAATGCTTGATTTCGAGAGTGATCGAAACTAATGAAAACTTTGTTGGGGTAAAACCTAAAGGGAAAGGCCTAGCACCAAATTGCATTGGCCATCTGATCTAACTTCTGGAGGCAGTCAAAATGATCCTTAGAATTCTTCCCTACCTTATTCCTGTGCTGAGATACAGGCTGCTCCAACCTGCTCTAAAATGCTTGATTTCGAGAGTGATCGAAACTAATGTAAACATTGTTGGGGTAAAACCTAAAGGGAAAGGCCTAGCACCAAATTTCATTGGCCATCTGATCTAACTTCTGGAGGCAGTCAAAATGATCCTTAGAATTCTTCCCTACCTTATTCCTGTGCTGAGATACAGGCTGCTCCAACCTGCTCTAAAATGCTTGATTTCGAGAGTGATCGAAACTAATGAAAACATTGTTGGGGTAAAACCTAAAGGGAAAGGCCTAGCACCAAATTGCATTTGCCATCTGATCTAAATTCTGGAGGCAGTCAAAATGAGTATTTGAATTCTTCCCTACCTTATTCCTGTGCTGAGATACAGGCTGCTCCAACCTGCTGTAAAATTCTTGATTTCGAGAGTGATCGAAACTAATGAAAACATTGTTGGGGTAAAACCTAAAGGGAAAGGCCTAGCACCAAATTGCATTGGCCATCTGATCTAACTTCTGGAGGCAGTCAAAATGATCCTTAGAATTCTTCCCTACCTTATTCCTGTGCTGAGATACAGGGTGCTCCAAGCTGCTGTAGAATGCTTGATTTCGAGAGTGAGTGAAACTAATGAAAACATTGTTGGGGTAAAACCTAAAGGGAAAGGCCTAGCACCAAATACCATTTGCCATCTGATCTAACTTCTGGAGGCAGTCAAAATGAGTATTTGAATTCTTCCGTAACTTATTCCTGTGCTGAGATACAGGCTGCTCCAACCTGCTGTAAAATGCTTGATTTCGAGAGTGATCGAAACTAATGAAAACATTGTTGGGGTAGAACCTAAAGGGAAAGGCCTAGCACCAAATTGCATTGGCCATCTGATCTACCTTCTGGAGGCAGTCAAAATGAGTATTTGAATTCTTCCCTACCTTATTCCTGTGCTGAGATACAGGCTGCTCCAACCTGCTGTAAAATGCTTGATTTCGAGAGTGATCGAAACTAATGAAAACATTGTTGGGGTAAAACCTAAAGGGAAAGGCCTAGCACCAAGTTGCATTGGCCATCTGATCTACCTTCTGCAGGCAGTTAAAATGAGTATTTGAATTCTTCCCTACCTTATTCCTCTGCTGAGATGCAGGGTGCTCCAACCTGCTGTAAAATGCTTGATTTCGAGAGTGATCGAAACTAATGAAAACATTGTTGGGGTAAAACCTAGAGGGAAAGGCCTAGCACCAAATTGCATTGGCCATCGGATCTAACTTCTGGAGGCAGTCAAAATGAGCATTTGAATTCTTCCGTACCTTATTCCTGTGCTGAGATACAGGCTGCTCCAAGCTGCTGTAGAATGCTTGATTTCGAGAGTGATCGAAACTAATGAAAACATTGTTGGGGTAAAACCTAAAGGGAAAGGCCTAGCACCAAATTGCATTGGCCATCTGATCTAACTTCTCGAGGCAGTCAAAATCATCCTTAGAATTCTTCCCTACCTTATTCCTGTGCTGAGATACAGGCTGCTCCAACCTGCTGTAAAATGCTTGATTTCGAGAGTGATCGAAACTAATGAAAACATTGTTGGGGTAAAACCTAAAGGGAAAGGCCTAGCACCAAATTGCATTTGCCATCTGATCTAACTTCTGGAGGCAGTCAAAATGAGTATTTGAATTCTTCCCTACCTTATTCCTCTGCTGAGATACAGGCTGCTGGAAGCTGAGGTAAAATGCTTGATTTCGAGAGTGAGCGAAACTAATGAAAACATTATTGGGATAAAACCTAAAGGGAAAGGCCTAGCACCAAATTGCATTGGCCATCTGATCTAACTTCTGGAGGCAGTCAAAATGAGTATTTGAATTCTTCCCTACCTTATTCCTGTGTTGAGATACAGGGTGCTCCAACCTGCTCTAAAATGCTTTATTTCGAGAGTGATCGAAACTAATGAAAACATTGTTGGGGTAAAACCTAAAGGGAAAGGCCTAGCACCAAATACCGTTTGCCATCTGATCTAACTTCTGGAGGCAGTCAAAATGATCCTTAGAATTCTTCCCTACCTTATTCCTGTGCTGAGATACAGGGTGCTCCAACCTGCTCTAAAATGCTTTATTTCGAGAGTGATCGAAACTAATGAAAACATTGTTGGCGTAAAACCTAAAGGGAAAGGCCTACCACCAAATACCGTTTGCCATCTGATCTAACTTCTGGAGGCAGTCAAAATGATCCTTAGAATTCTTCCCTACCTTATTCCTGTGCTGAGATACAGGCTGCTCCAACCTGCTGTAAAATGCTTGATTTCGATATTGAGCGAAACTAATGAAAACATTGTTGGGTAAAACCTAAAGGGAAAGGCCTAGCACCAAATTGCATTGGCCATCTTATCTAACTTCTGGAGGCAGTCAAAATGAGCCTTAGAATTCTTCCCTACCTTATTCCTGTGCTGAGATACAGGGTGCTCCAACCTGCTGTAAAATGCTTGATTTCGAGAGTGATCGAAACTAATGAAAACATTGTTGGGGTAAAACCTAAAGGGAAAGGCCTAACACCAAATTGCATTGGCCATCTGATCTAACTTCTGGAGGCAGTCAAAATGAGTATTTGATTTCTTCCCTACCTTATTCCTGTGCTGAGATACAGGCTGCTCCAACCTGCTGTAAAATGCTTGATTTCGAGAGTGATAGAAATTAATTAAAACGTTGTTGGGGTAAAACCTAAAGGGAAAGGCCTTGCATCGAATACCATTTGCCATCTGATCTAACTTCTGGAGGCAGTCAAAATGTGTACTTGAATTCTTCCCTACCCTATTCCTGTGCTGAGATACAGGCTGCTCCAAGCTGCTGTAAAATGCTTGATGTCGAGAGTGATCGAAACTAATGAAAACATTGTTGGGGTAAAACCTAAAGGGAAAGGCCTAGCACCAAATACCATTTGCCATCTGATCTAACTTCTGGAGGCAGTCAAAATGAGTATTTGAATTCTTCCCTACCTTATTCCTGTGCTGAGATACAGGCTGCTCCAACATGCTCTAAAATGCTTGATTTCGAGAGTGATCGAAACTAATGAAAACATTGATGGGGTAAAACCTAAAGGGAAAGGCCTAGCACCAAATTGCATTGGCCATCTGATCTAACTTCTGGAGGCAGTCAAAATGAGTATTTGAATTCTTCCCTACCTTATTCCTGTGCTGAGATACAGGCTGCTCCAACCTGCTGTAAAATGCTTGATTTCGAGAGTGATCGAAACTAATGAAAACATTGTTGGGGTAAAACCTAAAGGGAAAGGCCTAGCACCAAATTGCATTTGCCATCTGATCTAACTTCTGGAGGCAGTCAAAATGAGTATTTGAATTCTTCCCTACCTTATTCCTCTGCTGAGATACAGGCTGCTCCAAGCTGAGGTAAAATGCTTGATTTCGAGAGTGAGCGAAACTAATGAAAACATTATTGGGATAAAACCTAAAGGGAAAGGCCTAGCACCAAATTGCATTGGCCATCTGATCTAACTTCTGGAGGCAGTCAAAATGAGTATTTGAATTCTTCCCTACCTTATTCCTGTGCTGAGATACAGGGTGCTCCAACCTGCTCTAAAATGCTTTATTTCGAGAGTGATTGAAACTAATGAAAACATTGTTGGGGTAAAACCTAAAGGGAAAGGCCTACCACCAAATACCGTTTGCCATCTGATCTAACTTCTGGAGGCAGTCAAAATGATCCTTAGAATTCTTCCCTACCTTATTCCTGTGCTGAGATACAGGGTGCTCCAACCTGCTGTAAAATGCTTGATTTCGAGAGTGATCGAAACTAATGAAAACATTGTTGGGGTAAAACCTAAAGGCAAAGGCCTAGCACCAAATTGCATTGGCCATCTTATCTAACTTCTGGAGGCAGTCAAAATGAGTATTTGAATTCTTCCCTACCTTATTCCTGTGCTGAGATACAGGCTGCTCCAACCTGCTGTAAAATGCATGATTTCGAGAGTGATCAAAATTAATGAAAACATTGTTGGGGTAAAACCTAAAGGGAAAGGCCTTGCATCGAATACCATTTGCCATCTGATCTAACTTCTGGAGGCAGTCAAAATGATCCTTAGAATTCTTCCCTACCTTATTCCTCTGCTGGGATACAGGCTGCTCCAACCTGCTGTAAAATGCTTGATTTCGAGAGTGATCGAAACTAATGAAAACATTGTTGGGGTAAAACCTAAAGGGAAAGGCCTAGCACCAAATTGCATTGGCCATCTGATCTAACTTCTGGAGGCAGTCAAAATGAGTATTTGAATTCTTCCCTACCTTATTCCTGTGCTGAGATACAGGCTGCTCCAACCTGCTATAAAATGCTTGATTTCGAGAGTGATCGAAACTAATGAAAACATTGTTGGGGTAAAACCTAAAGGGAAAGGCCTAGCACCAAGTTGCATTGGCCATCTGATCTAACTTCTGGAGGCAGTCAAAATGAGTATTTGAATTCTTCCCTACCTTATTCCTGTGCTGGGATACAGGCTGCTCCAACCTGCTGTAAAATGCTAGATTTCGAGAGTGAGCGAAACTAATGAAAACATTGTTGGGGTAAAACCTAAAGGGAAAGGCATAGCACCAAATTGCATTGGCCATCTTATCTAACTTCTGGAGGCAGTCAAAATGATCCTTAGAATTCTTCCCTACCTTATTCCTGTGCTGAGATACAGGCTACTCCAAACTGCTGTAAAATGCTTGATTTCGAGAGTGAGTGAAACTAATGAAAACATTGTTGGGGTAAAACCTAAAGGGAAAGGCCTAGCACCAAATTGCATTGGCCATCTGATCTAACTTCTGGAGGCAGTCAAAATGAGTATTTGAATTCTTCCCTACCTTATTCCTGTGCTGAGATACAGGGTGCTCCAACCTGCTCTAAAATGCTTTATTTCGAGAGTGATTGAAACTAATGAAAACATTGTTGGGGTAAAACCTAAAGGGAAAGGCCTAGCACCAAATACCATTTGCCATCTGATCTAACTTCTGGAGGCAGTCAAAATGATCCTTAGAATTCTTCCCTACCTTAGTCCTGTGATGAGATACAGGCTGCTCCAAGCTGCTGTAAAATGCTTGATTTCGAGAGTGATCGAAACTAATGAAAACATTGTTGGGGTAAAACCTAAAGGGAAAGACCAGGCACCAAATTGCATTGGCCATCTGATCTAACTTCTGGAGGCAGTCAAAATGAGTATTTGAATTCTTCCCTACCTTATTCCTGTGCTGAGATACAGGCTGCTCCAACCTGCTGTAAAATGCTTGATTTCGAGAGTGATCGAAACTAATGAAAACATTGTTGGGGTAAAACCTAAAGGGAAAGGCCTAGCACCAAATACCGTTGGCCATCTGATCTAACTTCTGGAGGCAGCCAAAATGATCCTTAGAATTCTTCCCTACCTTATTCCTGTGCTGAGATACAGGGTGCTCCAACCTGCTGTAAAATGCTTGATTTCGAGAGTGATCGAAACTAATGAAAACATTGTTGGGGTAAAACCTAAAGGGAAAGGCCTAGCACCAAATTGCATTTGCCATCTGATCTAACTTCTGGAGGCAGTCAAAATGATCCTTAGAATTCTTCCCTACCTTATTCCTCTGCTGAGATACAGGCTGCTCCAACCTGCTGTAAAATTCTTGATTTCGAGAGTGATCGAAACTAATGAAAACATTGTTGGGGTAAAACCTAAAGGGAAAGGCCTAGCACCAAATTGCATTGGCCATCTGATCTAACTTCTGGAGGCAGTCAAAATGAGTATTTGAATTCTTCCCTACCTTATTCCTGTGCTGAGATACAGGCTGCTCCAACCTGCTGTAAAATGCATGATTTCGAGAGTGATCAAAATTAATGAAAACATTGTTGGGGTAAAACCTAAAGGGAAAGGCCTTGCATCGAATACCATTTGCCATCTGATCTAACTTCTGGAGGCAGTCAAAATGAGTATTTGAATTCTTCCCTACCTTATTCCTGTGCTGGGATACAGGCTGCTCCAACCTGCTGTAAAATGCTTGATTTCGAGAGTGATCGAAACTAATGAAAACATTGTTGGGGTAAAACCTAAAGGGAAAGGCCTGGCACCAAATTGCATTGGCCATCTGATCTAACTTCTGGAGGCAGTCAAAATGAGCCTTAGAATTCTTCCCTACCTTATTCCTGTGCTGAGATACAGGCTGCTCCAACCTGCTATAAAATGCTTGATTTCAAGAGTGATCGAAACTAATGAAAACATTGTTGGGGTAAAACCTAAAGGGAAAGGCCTAGCACCAAATTGCATTGGCCATCTGATCTAACTTCTGGAGGCAGTCAAAATGAGTATTTGAATTCTTCCCTACCTTATTCCTGTGCTGAGATACAGGCTGCTCCAACCTGCTGTAAAATGCTTGATTTCGAGAGTGAGCGAAACTAATGAAAACATTATTGGGATAAAACCTAAAGGGAAAGGCCTAGCACCAAATAGCATTGGCCATCTGATCTAACTTCTGGAGGCAGTCAAAATGAGTATTTGAATTCTTCCCTACCTTATTCCTGTGCTGAGACACAGGGTGCCCCAACCTGCTCTAAAATGCTTTATTTCGAGAGTGATTGAAACTAATGAAAACATTGTTGGGGTAAAACCTAAAAGGGAAAGGCCTTCCACCAAATACCGTTTGCCATCTGATCTAACTTCTGGAGGCAGTCAAAATGATCCTTAGAATTCTTCCCTACCTTATTCCTGTGCTGAGATACAGGCTGCTCCAACCTGCTCTAAAATGCTTGATTTCGAGAGTGAGCGAAATTAATGAAAACATTGTTGGGGTAAAACCTAAAGGGAAAGGCCTTGCATCGAATACCACTTGCCATCTGATCTAACTTCTGGAGGCAGTCAAAATGTGCACTTGAATTCTTCCCTACCCTATTCCTGTGCTGAGATACAGGCTGCTCCAAGCTGCTGTAAAATGCTTGATTTCGAGAGTGATCGAAACTAATGAAAACATTGTTGGGGTAAAACCTAAAGGGAAAGGCCTAGCACCAAATACCATTTGCCATCTGATCTAACTTCTGGAGGCAGTCAAAATGATCCTTAGAATTCTTCCCTACCTTATTCCTGTGCTGAGATACAGGCTGCTCCAAGCTGCTGTAAAATGCTTGATTTCGAGAGTGATCGAAACTAATGAAAACATTGTTGGGGTAAAACCTAAAGGGAAAGACCAGGCACCAAATTGCATTGGCCATCTGATCTAACTTCTGGAGGCAGTCAAAATGAGTATTTGAATTCTTCCCTACCTTATTCCTGTGCTGAGATACAGGCTGCTCCAACCTGCTGTAAAATGCTTGATTTCGAGAGTGAGCGAAACTAATGAAAACATTGTTGGGGTAAAACCTAAAGGGAAAGGCCTAGCACCATATTGCATTTGCCATCTGATCTAACTTCTGGAGGCAGTCAAAATGATCCTTAGAATTCTTCCCTACCTTATTCCTGTGCTGAGATACAGGCTGCTCCAACCTGCTGTAAAATGCTTGATTTCGAGAGTGATCGAAACTAATGAAAACATTGATGGGGTAAAACCTAAAGGGAAAGGCCTAGCACCAAATTGCATTGGCCATCTGATCTAACTTCTGGAGGCAGTCAAAATGAGTATTTGAATTCTTCCCTACCTTATTCCTGTGCTGAGATACAGGCTGCTCCAACCTGCTGTAAAATGCTTGATTTCGAGAGTGATCGAAACTAATGAAAACATTGTTGGGGTAAAACCTAAAGGGAAAGGCCTAGCACCAAATTGCATTGGCCATCTGATCTAACTTCTGGAGGCAGTCAAAATGATCCTTAGAATTCTTCCCTACCTTATTCCTCTGCTGAGATACAGGCTGCTCCAACCTGCTGTAAAATGCTTGATTTCGAGAGTGATCGAAACTAATGAAAACATTGTTGGGGTAAAACCTAAAGGGAAAGGCCTAGCACCAAATTGCATTGGCCATCTGATCTAACTTCTGGAGGCAGTCAAAATGAGTATTTGAATTCTTCCCTACCTTATTCCTCTGCTGAGATACAGGCTGCTCCAACCTGCTGTAAAATGCTTGATTTCGAGAGTGATCGAAACTAA
This sequence comes from Melanerpes formicivorus, assembly GCF_026170545.1. NCBI lineage: Eukaryota > Metazoa > Chordata > Aves > Piciformes > Picidae > Melanerpes > Melanerpes formicivorus. The sequence goes on from NW_027143173.1 coordinate 29,806, forward strand.
TGAAAACATTGTTGGGGTAAAACCTAAAGGGAAAGGCCTAGCACCAAATTGCATTTGCCATCTGATCTAACTTCTGGAGGCAGTCAAAATGAGTATTTGAATTCTTCCCTACCTTATTCCTCTGCTGAGATACAGGCTGCTCCAAGCTGAGGTAAAATGCTTGATTTCGAGAGTGAGCGAAACTAATGAAAACATTATTGGGAAAAAACCTAAAGGGAAAGGCCTAGCACCAAATTGAATTGGCCATCTGATCTAACTTCTGGAGGCAGTCAAAATGAGTATTTGAATTCTTCCCTACCTTATTCCTGTGCTGAGATACAGGCTGCTCCAACCTGCTCTAAAATGCTTTATTTCGAGAGTGATTGAAACTAATGAAAACATTGTTGGGGTAAAACCTAAAGGGAAAGGCCTACCACCAAATACCGTTTGCCATCTGATCTAACTTCTGGAGGCAGTCAAAATGATCCTTAGAATTCTTCCCTACCTTATTCCTGTGCTGAGATACAGGCTGCTCCAACCTGCTGTAAAATGCTTGATTTCGAGAGTGATCGAAACTAATGAAAACATTGTTGGGGTAAAACCTAAAGGGAAAGGCCTAGCACCAAATTGCATTGGCCATCTTATCTAACTTCTGGAGGCAGTCAAAATGATCCTTAGAATTCTTCACTACCTTATCCCTGTGCTGAGATACAGGGTGCTCCAACCTGCTGTAAAATGCTTGATTTCGAGAGTGAGCGAAACTAATGAAAACATTGTTGGGGTAAAACCTAAAGGGAAAGACCTAGCACCAAATTGCATTGGCCATCTGATCTAACTTCTGGAGGCAGTCAAAATGAGTATTTGAATTCTTCCCTACCTTATTCCTGTGCTGAGATACAGGCTGCTCCAACCTGCTATAAAATGCTTGATTTCGAGAGTGATCGAAACTAATCAAAACATTGTTGGGGTAAAACCTAAAGGGAAAGGCCTAGCACCAAGTTGCATTGGCCATCTGATCTAACTTCTGGAGGCAGTCAAAATGAGTATTTGAATTCTTCCCTACCTTATTCCTGTGCTGGGATACAGACTGCTCCAACCTGCTGTAAAATGCTTGATTTCGAGAGTGATCGAAACTAATGAAAACATTGTTGGGGTAAAACCTAAAGGGAAAGGCATAGCACCAAATTGCATTGTCCATCTTATCTAACTTCTGGAGGCAGTCAAAATGATCCTTAGAATTCTTCCCTACCTTATTCCTGTGCTGAGATACAGGCTACTCCAAACTGCTGTAAAATGCTTGATTTCGAGAGTGAGTGAAACTAATGAAAACATTGTTGGGGTAAAACCTAAAGGGAAAGGCCTAGCACCAAATTGCATTTGCCATCTGATCTAACTTCTGGAGGCAGTCAAAATGAGTATTTGAATTCTTCCCTACCTTATTCCTGTGCTGAGATACAGGCTGCTCCAACCTGCTGTAAAATGCTTGATTTCGAGAGTGATCGAAACTAATCAAAACATAGTTGGGGTAAAACCTAAAGGGAAAGGCCTAGCACCAAATTGCATTGGCCATCTGATCTAACTTCTGGAGGCAGTCAAAATGAGTATTTGAAATCTTCCCTACCTTATTCCTGTGCTGAGATACAGGCTGCTCCAAGCTGCTGTAAAATGCTTGATTTCGAGAGTGAGCGAAACTAATGAAAACATTATTGGGATAAAACCTAAAGGGAAAGGCCTAGCACCAAATTGCATTGGCCATCTGATCTAACTTCTGGAGGCAGTCAAAATGAGTATTTGAATTCTTCCCTACCTTATTCCTCTGCTGAGATACAGGGTGCTCCAACCTGCTGTAAAATGCTTGATTTCGAGAGTGATCGAAACTAATGAAAACATTGTTGGGGTAAAACCTAAAGGGAAAGGCCTAGCACCAAATTGCATTGGCCATCTGATCTAACTTCTGGAGGCAGTCAAAATGGTCCTTAGAATTCTTCCCTACCTTATTCCTGTGCTGAGATACAGGCTGCTCCAAGCTGCTGTAAAATGCTTGATTTCGAGAGTGAGCGAAACTAATGAAAACATTGTTGGGGTAAAACCTAAAGGGAAAGGCCTAGCACCAAATTGCATTGGCCATCTTATCTAACTTCTGGAGGCAGTCAAAATGATCCTTAGAATTCTTCCCTACCTTATTCCTGTGCTGAGATACAGGGTGCTCCAACCTGCTGTAAAATGCTTGATTTCGAGAGTGAGCGAAACTAATGAAAACATTGTTGGGGTAAAACCTAAAGGGAAAGGCCTAGCACCAAATTGCATTGGCCATCTGATCTAACTTCTGGAGGCAGTCAAAATGAGTATTTGATTTCTTCCCTACCTTATTCCTGTGCTGAGATACAGGCTGCTCCAACCTGCTCTAAAATGCTTGATTTCGAGAGTGATCGAAATTAATGAAAACATTGTTGGGGTAAAACCTAAAGGGAAAGGCCTTGCATCGAATACCATTTGCCATCTGATCTAACTTCTGGAGGCAGTCAAAATGTGTACTTGAATTCTTCCCTACCCTATTCTTGTGCTGAGATACAGGCTGCTCCAACCTGCTGTAAAATGCTTGATTTCGAGAGTGATCGAAACTAATGAAAACATTGTTGGGGTAAAACCTAAAGGGAAAGGCCTAGCACCAAATACCATTTGCCATCTGATCTAACTTCTGGAGGCAGTCAAAATGATCCTCAGAATTCTTCCCTACCTTATTCCTGTGCTGAGATACAGGCTGCTCCAACCTGCTGTAAAATGCTTGATTTCGAGAGTGATCGAAACTAATTAAAACATTGTTGGGGTAAAACCTAAAGGGAAAGACCAGGCACCAAATTGCATTGGCCATCTGATCTAACTTCTGGAGGCAGTCAAAATGAGTATTTGAATTCTTCCCTACCTTATTCCTGTGCTGAGATACAGGCTGCTCCAACCTGCTGTAAAATGCTTGATTTCGAGAGTGATCGAAACTAATGAAAACATTGTTGGGGTAAAACCTAAAGGGAAAGGCCTAGCACCAAATTGCATTGGCCATCTGATCTAACTTCTGGAGGCAGTCAAAATGATCCTTAGAATTCTTCCCTACCTTATTCCTGTGCTGAGATACAGGCTGCTCCAACCTGCTGTAAAATGCTTAATTTCGAGAGTGATCGAAACTAATGAAAACATTGTTGGGGTAAAACCTAAAGGGAAAGGCCTAGCACCAAATTGCATTGGCCATCTGATGTAACTTCTGGAGGCAGTCAAAATGATCCTTAGAATTCTTCCCTACCTTATTCCTGTGCTGAGATACAGGCTGCTCCAACCTGCTGTAAAATGCTTGATTTCGAGAGTGATCGAAACTAATGAAAATATTGTTGGGGTAAAACCTAAAGGGAAAGGCCTAGCACCAAATTGCATTGGCCATCTGATCTAACTTCTGGAGGCAGTCAAAATAAGTATTTGAATTCTTCCCTACCTTATTCCTCTGCTGAGATACAGGCTGCTCCAACCTGCTGTAAAATGCTTGATTTCGAGAGTGAGCGAAACTAATGAAAACATTGTTGGGGTAAAACCTAAAGGGAAAGGCCTAGCACCAAATTGCATTGGCCATCTGATCTAACTTCTGGAGGCAGTCAAAATGGTCCTTAGAATTCTTCCCTACCTTATTCCTGTGCTGAGATACAGGCTGCTCCAACCTGCTGTAAAATGCTTGATTTCGAGAGTGAGCGAAACTAATGAAAACATTGTTGGGGTAAAACCTAAAGGGAAAGGCCTAGCACCAAATTGCATTGGCCATCTTATCTAACTTCTGGAGGCAGTCAAAATGATCCTTAGAATTCTTCACTACCTTATTCCTGTGCTGAGATACAGGGTGCTCCAACCTGCTGTAAAATGCTTGATTTCGAGAGTGATCGAAACTAATGAAAACATTGTTGGGGTAAAACCTAAAGGGAAAGGCCTAGCACCAAATTGCATTGGCCATCTGATCTAACTTCTGGAGGCAGTCAAAATGAGTATTTGATTTCTTCCCTACCTTATTCCTGTGCTGAGATACAGGCTGCTCCAACCTGCTCTAAAATGCTTGATTTCGAGAGTGATCGAAATTAATGAAAACATTGTTGGGGTAAAACCTAAAGGGAAAGGCCTTGCATCGAATACCATTTGCCATCTGATCTAACTTCTGGAGGCAGTCAAAATGTGTACTTGAATTCTTCCCTACCCTATTCTTGTGCTGAGATACAGGCTGCTCCAACCTGCTGTAAAATGCTTGATTTCGAGAGTGATCGAAACTAATGAAAACATTGTTGGGGTAAAACCTAAAGGGAAAGGCCTAGCACCAAATACCATTTGCCATCTGATCTAACTTCTGGAGGCAGTCAAAATGATCCTCAGAATTCTTCCCTACCTTATTCCTGTGCTGAGATACAGGCTGCTCCAACCTGCTGTAAAATGCTTGATTTCGAGAGTGATCGAAACTAATGAAAACATTGTTGGGGTAAAACCTAAAGGGAAAGACCAGGCACCAAATTGCATTGGCCATCTGATCTAACTTCTGGAGGCAGTCAAAATGAGTATTTGAATTCTTCCCTACCTTATTCCTGTGCTGAGATACAGGCTGCTCCAACCTGCTGTAAAATGCTTGATTTCGAGAGTGATCGAAACTAATCAAAACATTGTTGGGGTAAAACCTAAAGGGAAAGGCCTAGCACCAAATTGCATTGGCCATCTGATCTAACTTCTGGAGGCAGTCAAAATGATCCTTAGAATTCTTCCCTACCTTATTCCTGTGCTGAGATACAGGCTGCTCCAACCTGCTGTAAAATGCTTGATTTCGAGAGTGATCGAAACTAATGAAAACATTGTTGGGGTAAAACCTAAAGGGAAAGGCCTAGCACCAAATTGCATTGGCCATCTGATCTAACTTCTGGAGGCAGTCAAAATGATCCTTAGAATTCTTCCTACCTTATTCCTGTGCTGAGATACAGGCTGCTCCAACCTGCTGTAAAATGCTTGATTTCGAGAGTGATCGAAACTAATGAAAATATTGTTGGGGTAAAACCTAAAGGGAAAGGCCTAGCACCAAATTGCATTGGCCATCTGATCTAACTTCTGGAGGCAGTCAAAATAAGTATTTGAATTCTTCCCTACCTTATTCCTCTGCTGAGATACAGGCTGCTCCAACCTGCTGTAAAATGCTTGATTTCGAGAGTGAGCGAAACTAATGAAAACATTGTTGGGGTAAAACCTAAAGGGAAAGGCCTAGCACCAAATTGCATTTGCCATCTGATCTAACTTCTGGAGGCAGTCAAAATGAGTATTTGAATTCTTCCCTACCTTATTCCTGTGCTGAGATACAGGCTGCTCCAACCTGCTGTAAAATGCTTGATTTCGAGAGTGATCGAAACTAATGAAAACATTGTTGGGGTAAAACCGAAAGGGAAAGGCCTAGCACCAAATTGCATTGGCCATCTGATCTAACTTCTGGAGGCAGTCAAAATGATCCTTAGAATTCTTCCCTACCTTATTCCTGTGCTGAGATACAGGGTGCTCCAACCTGCTGTAAAATGCTTGATTTCGAGAGTGATCGAAACTAATGAAAACATTGATGGGGTAAAACCTAAAGGGAAAGGCCTAGCACCAGATTGCATTGGCCATCTGATCTAACTTCTGGAGGCAGTCAAAATGAGTATTTGAATTCTTCCCTACCTTATTCCTGTGCTGAGATACAGGCTGCTCCAACCTGCTAAAATGCTTGATTTCGAGAGTGATCGAAACTAATGAAAACATTGTTGGGGTAAAACCTAAAGGGAAAGGCCTAGCACCAAATTGCATTGGCCATCTGATCTAACTTCTGGAGGCAGTCAAAATGATCCTTAGAATTCTTCCCTACCTTATTCCTGTGCTGAGATACAGGCTGCTCCAACCTGCTGTAAAATGCTTGATTTCGAGAGTGATCGAAACTAATGAAAACATTGTTGGGGTAAAACCTAAAGGGAAAGGCCTAGCACCAAATTGCATTGGCCATCTGATCTAACTTCTGGAGGCAGTCAAAATGAGTATTTGAATTCTTCCCTACCTTATTCCTCTGCTGAGATACAGCTGCTCCAACCTGCTGTAAAATGCTTGATTTCGAGAGTGAGCGAAACTAATGAAAACATTGTTGGGGTAAAACCTAAAGGGAAAGGCCTAGCACCAAATTGCATTTGCCATCTGATCTAACTTCTGGAGGCAGTCAAAATGAGTATTTGAATTCTTCCCTACCTTATTCCTGTGCTGAGATACAGGCTGCTCCAACCTGCTGTAAAATGCTTGATTTCGAGAGTGATCGAAACTAATGAAAACATTGTTGGGGTAAAACCTAAAGGGAAAGGCCTAGCACCAAATTGCATTGGCCATCTGATCTAACTTCTGGAGGCAGTCAAAATGATACTTAGAATTCTTCCCTACCTTATTCCTGTGCTGGGATACAGACTGCTCCAACCTGCTGTAAAATGCTTGATTTCGAGAGTGATCGAAACTAATGAAAACATTGTTGGGGTAAAACCTAAAGGGAAAGGCATAGCACCAAATTGCATTGTCCATCTTATCTAACTTCTGGAGGCAGTCAAAATGATCCTTAGAATTCTTCCCTACCGTATTCCTGTGCTGAGATAGAGGCTACTCCAAACTGCAGTAAAATGCTTGATTTCGAGAGTGAGTGAAACTAATGAAAACATTGTTGGGGTAAAACCTAAAGGGAAAGGCCTAGCACCAAATTGCATTGGCCATCTGATCTAACTTCTGGAGGCAGTCAAAATGAGTATTTGAATTCTTCCCTACCTTATTCCTGTGCTGAGATACAGGCTGCTCCAACCTGCTATAAAATGCTTGATTTCGAGAGTGATCGAAACTAATGAAAACATTGTTGGGGTAAAACCTAAAGGGAAAGGCCTAGCACCAAATTGCATTGGCCATCTGATCTAACTTCTGGAGGCAGTCAAAATGAGTATTTGATTTCTTCCCTACCTTATTCCTGTGCTGAGATACAGGCTGCTCCAACCTGCTCTAAAATGCTTGATTTCGAGAGTGATCGAAACTAATGAAAACATTGTTGGGGTAAAACCTAAAGGGAAAGGCCTTGCATCGAATACCATTTGCCATCTGATCTAACTTCTGGAGGCAGTCAAAATGTGTACTTGAATTCTTCCCTACCCTATTCCTGTGCTGAGATACAGGCTGCTCCAAGCTGCTGTAAAATGCTTGATTTCGAGTGTGATCGAAACTAATGAAAACATTGTTGGGGTAAAACCTAAAGGGAAAGGCCTAGCACCAAATTGCATTGGCCATCTGATCTAACTTCTGGAGGCAGTCAAAATGATCCTTAGAATTCTTCCCTACCTTATTCCTGTGCTGAGATACAGGGTGCTCCAACCTGCTCTAAAATGCTTTATTTCGAGAGTGATTGAAACTAATGAAAACATTGTTGGGGTAAAACCTAAAGGGAAAGGCCTCCCACCAAATACCGTTTGCCATCTGATCTAACTTCTGGAGGCAGTCAAAATGATCCTTAGAATTCTTCCCTACCTTATTCCTCTGCTGAGATACAGGCTGCTCCAACCTGCTGTAAAATGCTTGATTTCGAGAGTGATCGAAACTAATGAAAACATTGTTGGGGTAAAACCTAAAGGGAAAGCCCTTGCACCGAATACCATTTGCCATCTGATCTAACTTCTGGAGGCAGTCAAAATGTGTGCTTGAATTCTTCCCGACCCTATTCCTGTGCTGAGATACAGGCTGCTCCAACCTGCTGTAAAATGCTTGATTTCGAGAGTGATCGAAACTAATGAAAACATTGTTGGGGTAAAACCTAAAGGGAAAGACCTAGCGCCAAATTGCATTGGCCATCTGATCTAACTTCTGGAGGCAGTCAAAATGAGTATTTGATTTCTTCCCTACCTTATTCCTGTGCTGAGATACAGGCTGCTCCAACCTGCTGTAAAATACTTGATTTCGAGAGTGATCGAAACTAATGAAAACATTGTTGGGGTAAAACCTAAAGGGAAAGGCCTTGCATCGAATACCATTTGCCATCTGATCTAACTTCTGGAGGCAGTCAAAATGTGTACTTGAATTCTTCCCTACCCTATTCCTGGGCTGAGATACAGGCTGCTCCAACCTGCTGTAAAATGCTTGATTTCGAGAGTGATCGAAACTAATGAAAACATTGTTGGGGTAAAACCTAAAGGGAAAGGCATAGCACCAAATTGCATTGGCCATCTTATCTAACTTCTGGAGGCAGTCAAAATGATCCTTAGAATTCTTCCCTACCGTATTCCTGTGCTGAGATACAGGCTGCTCCAACCTGCTGTAAAATGCTTGATTTCGAGAGTGAGCGAAACTAATGAAAACATTGTTGGGGTAAAACCTAAAGGGAAAGGCCTAGCACCAAATTGCATTGGCCATCTGATCTAACTTCTGGAGGCAGTCAAAATGAGTATTTGAATTCTTCCCTACCTTATTCCTGTGCTGAGATACAGGCTGCTCCAACCTGCTATAAAATGCTTGATTTCGAGAGTGATCGAAACTAATGAAAACATTGTTGGGGTAAAACCTAAAGGGAAAGGCCTAGCACCAAATTGCATTGGCCATCTGATCTAACTTCTGGAGGCAGTCAAAATGAGTATTTGAATTCTTCCCTACCTTATTCCTGTGCTGAGATACAGGCTGCTCCAAGCTGCTGTAAAATGCTTGATTTCGAGAGTGAGCGAAACTAATGAAAACATTATTGGGATAAAACCTAAAGGGAAAGGCCTAGCACCAAATTGCATTGGCCATCAGATCTAACTTCTGGAGGCAGTCAAAATGAGTATTTGAATTCTTCCCTACCTTATTCCTCTGCTGAGATACAGGGTGCTCCAACCTGCTGTAAAATGCTTGATTTCGAGAGTGATTGAAACTAATGAAAACATTGTTGGGGTAAAACCTAAAAGGGAAAGGCCTACCACCAAATACCGTTTGCCATCTGATCTAACTTCTGGAGGCAGTCAAAATGATCCTTAGAATTCTTCCCTACCTTATTCCTGTGCTGAGATACAGGGTGCTCCAACCTGCTGTAAAATGCTTGATTTCGAGAGTGATCGAAACTAATGAAAACTTTGTTGGGGTAAAACCTAAAGGGAAAGGCCTAGCACCAAATACCGTTTGCCATCTGATCTAACTTCTGGAGGCAGTCAAAATGATCCTTAGAATTCTTCGCTACCTTATTCCTGTGCTGAGATACACGGTGCTCCAACCTGCTGTAAAATGCTTGATTTCGAGAGTGATCGAAACTAATGAAAACATTGTTGGGGTAAAACCTAAAGGGAAAGGCCTAGCACCAAATTGCATTGGCCATCTGATCTAACTTCTGGAGGCAGTCAAAATGATCCTTAGAATTCTTCCCTACCTTATTCCTGTGCTGGGATACAGGCTGCTCCAACCTGCTGTAAAATGCTTGATTTCGAGAGTGTGCGAAACTAATGAAAACATTGTTGGGGTAAAACCTAAAGGGAAAGGCCTAGCACGAAATTGCATTGGCCATATTATCTAACTTCTGGAGGCAGTCAAAATGAGCCTTAGAATTCTTCCCTACCTTATTCCTGTGCTGAGATACAGGCTGCTCCAACCTGCTGTAAAATGCTTGATTTCGAGAGTGAGCGAAACTAATGAAAATATTGTTGGGGTAAAACCTAAATGGAAAGGCCTAGCACCAAATACCATTTGCCATCTGATCTAACTTCTGGAGGCAGTCAAAATGAGTATTTGAATTCTTCCCTACCTCTTTCCTCTGCTGAGAAACAGGGTGCACCAACCTGCTGTAAAATGCTTGATTTCGAGAGTGATCGAAACTAATGAAAACATTGTTGGGGTAAAACCTAAAGGGAAAGGCCTAGCACCATATACCATTTGCCATCTGATCTGACTTCTGGAGGCAGTCAAAATGAGTATTTGAATTCTTCCTTACCTTATTCCTGTGCTGAGATACAGGCTGCTCCAAGCTGCTGTAAAATGCTTGATTTCGAGAGTGATCGAAACTAATGAAAACATTGTTGGGGTAAAACCTAAAGGGAAATGCCTAGCACCAAATTGCATTGGCCATCTGATCTAACTTCTGGAGGCAGTCAAAATGATCCTTAGAATTCTTCCCTACCTTATTCCTGTGCTGAGATACAGGCTGCTCCAACCTGCTGTAAAATGCTTGATTTCGAGAGTGATCGAAACTAATGAAAACATTGTTGGGGTAAAACCTAAAGGGAAAGGCCTAGCACCAAATACCATTTGGCATCTGATCTAACTTCTGGAGGCAGTCAAAATGAGTATTTGAATTCTTCCCTACCTTATTCCTGTGCTGAGATACAGGCTGCTCCAAGCTGCTGTAAAATGCTTGATTTCGAGAGTGAGCGAAACTAATGAAAACATTGTTGGGGTAAAACCTAAAGGGAAAGGCCTTGCACCGAATACCATTTGCCATCTGATCTAACTTCTGGAGGCAGTCAAAATGTGTACTTGAATTCTTCTCTACCCTATTCCTGGGCTGAGATACAGGCTGCTCCAACATGCTGTAAAATGCTTGATTTCGAGAGTGAGCAAAACTAATGAAAACATTGTTGGGGTAAAACCTAAAGGGAAAGACCTAGCACCAAATTGCATTGGCCATCTGATCTAACTTCTGGAGGCAGTCAAAATGATCCTTAGAATTCTTTCCTACCTTATTCCTGTGCTGAGATACAGGCTGCTCCAACCTGCTGTAAAATGCTTGATTTCGAGAGTGAGCGAAACTAATGAAAACATTGTTGGGATAAAACCTAAATGGAAAGGCCTAGAACCAAATACCATTTGCCATCTGATCTAACTTCTGGAGGCAGTCAAAATGAGTATTTGAATTCTTCCCTACCTCTTTCCTCTGCTGAGACACAGGGTGCTCCAACCTGCTGTAAAATGCTTGATTTCGAGAGTGATCGAAACTAATGAAAACATTGTTGGGGTAAAACCTAAAGGGAAAGGCCTAGCATCAAATACCATTTGCAATCTTATCTAACTTCTGGAGGCAGTCAAAATGAGTATTTGAATTCTTCCCTACCTTATTCCTGTGCTCAGATACAGGCTGCTCCAACCTGCTCTAAAATGCTTTATTTCGAGAGTGATCGAAACTAATGAAAACATTGTTGGGGTAAAACCTAAAGGGAAAGGCCTAGCACCAAATTGCATTGGCCATCTGATCTAACTTCTGGAGGCAGTCAAAATGTGTGCTTGAATTCTTCCCTACCCTATTCCTGGGCTGAGATACAGGCTGCTCCAAGCTGCTGTAAAATGCTTGATTTCAAGAGTGATCGAAACTAATGAAAACATTGTTGGGGTAAAACCTAAAGGGAAAGGCCTTGCACCGAATACCATTTGCCATCTGATCTAACTTCTGGAGGCAGTCAAAATGTGTGCTTGAATTCTTCCCTACCCTATTCCTGTGCTGAGATACAGGGTGCTCCAACCTGCTGTAAAATGCTTGATTTCGAGAGTGATCGAAACTAATGAAAACATTGCTGGGGTAAAACCTAAAGGGAAAGGCCTAGCACCAAATTGCATTGGCCACCTGATCTAACTTCTGGAGGCAGTCAAAATGATCCTTAGAATTCTTCCCTACCTTATTCCTGTGCTGAGATACAGGCTGCTGCATGCTGCTGTAAAATGCTTGATTTCGAGAGTGATCGAAACTAATGAAAACATTGTTGGGGTAAAACCTAAAGGGAAAGGCCTAGCACCAAATTGCATTGGCCATCTGATCTAACTTCTGGAGGCAGTCAAAATGAGTATTTGAAGTCTTCCCTACCTTATTCCTGTGCTGAGATACAGGCTGCTGCAAGCTGCTCTAAAATGCTTGATTTCGAGAGTGATCGAAACTAATGAAAACATTGTTGGGGTAAAACCTAAAGGGAAAGGCCTTGCACCGAATACCATTTGCCATCTGATCTAACTTCTGGAGGCAGTCAAAATGAGTACTTGAATTCTTCCCTACCTTATTCCTGTGCTGAGATACAGGCTGCTCCAAGCTGCTGTAAAATGCTTGATTTCGAGAGTGAGCGAAACTAATGAAAACATTATTGGGATAAAACCTAAAGGGAAAGGCCTAGCACCAAATACCCTTTGCCATCTGATCTAACTTCTGGAGGCAGTCAAAATGAGTATTTGAATTCTTCCCTACCTTATTCCTGTGCTGAGATACAGGGTGCTCCAACCTGCTCTAAAATGCTTTATTTCGAGAGAGATTGAAACTAATGAAAACATTGTTGGGGTAAAACCTAAAGGGAAAGGCCTACCACCAAATACCGTTTGCCATCTGATCTAACTTCTGGAGGCAGTCAATATGATCCTTAGAATTCTTCCATACCTTATTCCTGTGCTGAGATACAGGGTGCTGCAACCTGCTGTAAAATGCTTGATTTCGAGAGTGATCGAAACTAATGAAAACATTGTTGGGGTAAAACCTAAAGGGAAAGGCCTAGCACCAAATTGCATTGGCCATCTGATCTAACTTCTGGAGGCAGTCAAAATGATCCTTAGAATTCTTCACTACCTTATTCCTGTGCTGAGATACAGGGTGCTCCAACCTGCTGTAAAATGCTTGATTTCGAGAGTGATCGAAACTAATGAAAACATTGTTGGGGTAAAACCTAAAGGAAAGGCCTAGCACCAAATTGCATTTGCCAACTGATCTAACTTCTGGAGGCAGTCAAAATGAGTATTTGAATTCTTCCCTACCTTATTCCTGTGCTGAGATACAGGCTGCTCCAACCTGCTGTAAAATACTTGATTTCGAGAGTGAGCGAAACTAATGAAAACATTGTTGGGGTAAAACCTAAAGGGAAAGGCCTAGCACCAAATTGCATTTGCCATCTGATCTAACTTCTGGAGGCAGTCAAAATGAGTATTTGAAGTCTTCCCTACCTTATTCCTGTGCTGAGATACAGGCTGCTGCAAGCTGCTGTAAAATGCTTGATTTCGAGAGTGATGGAAACTAATGAAAACATAGTTGGGGTAAAACCTAAAGGGAAAGGCCTTGCACCGAATACCATTTGCCATCTGATCTAACTTCTGGAGGCAGTCAAAATGAGTACTTGAATTCTTCCGTACCCTATTCCTGTGCTGAGATACAGGGTGCTCCAACCTGCTGTAAAATGCTTGATTTCGAGAGTGAGTGAAACTAATGAAAACATTGTTGGGGTAAAACCTAAAGGGAAAGGCCTAGCACCAAATACCATTTGCCATCTGATCTAACTTCTGGAGGCAGTCAAAATGAGTATTTGAATTCTTCCCTACCTCTTTCCCCTGCTGAGACACAGGGCGCTCCAACCTGCTGTAAAATGCTTGATTTCGAGAGTGATCGAAACTAATGAAAACATTGTTGGGGTAAAACCTAAAGGGAAAGGCCTAGCATCAAATACCATTTGCCATTTTATCTAACTTCTGGAGGCAGTCAAAATGAGTATTTGAATTCTTCCCTACCTTATTCCTGTGCTGAGATACAGGCTGCTCCAAGCTGCTGTAAAATGCTTGATTTCGAGAGTGATCGAAACTAATGAAAACATTATTGGGATAAAACCTAAAGGGAAAGGCCTTGCACCAAATACCCTTTGCCATCTGATCTAACTTCTGGAGGCAGTCAAAATAGGTATTTGAATTCTTCCCTACCTTATTCCTGTGCTGAGATACAGGGTGCTCCAACCTGCTCTAAAATGCTTTATTTCGAGAGTGATTGAAACTAATGAAAACATTGTTGGGGTAAAACCTAAAGGGAAAGGCCTAGCATCAAATTTGATTGGCCATCTGATCTAACTTCTGGAGGCAGTCAAAATGATCCTTAGAATTCTTCACTACCTTATTCCTGTGCTGAGATACAGGGTGCTCCAACCTGCTGTAAAATGCTTGATTTCGAGAGTGAGCGAAACTAATGAAAACATTGTTGGGGTAAAACCTAAAGGGAAAGGCCTAGCACCAAATTGCATTTGCCAACAGATCTAACTTCTGGAGGCAGTCAAAATGAGTATTTGAATTCTTCCCTACCTTATTCCTGTGCTGAGATACAGGCTGCTCCAACCTGCTGTAAAATGCTTGATTTCGAGAGTGATCGAAACTAATGAAAACATTGTTGGGGTAAAACCTAAAGGGAAAGGCCTTGCACCGAATACCATTTGCCATCTGATCTAACTTCTGGAGGCAGTCAAAATGTGTACTTGAATTCTTCCCTACCCTATTCCTGGGCTGAGATACAGGGTGCTCCAACATGCTGTAAAATGCTTGATTTCGAGAGTGATCGAAACTAATGAAAACATTGTTGGGGTAAAACCTAAAGGGAAAGGCCTTGCACCAAATTGCATTGGCCATCTGATCTAACTTCTGGAGGCAGTCAAAATGATCCTTAGAATTCTTCCCTACCTTATTCCTGTGCTGAGATACAGGCTGCTCCAACCTGCTGTAAAATGCTTGATTTCGAGAGTGATCGAAACTAATGAAAACATTGTTGGGGTAAAACCTAAAGGGAAAGGCCTAGCACCAAATTGCATTGGCCATCTGATCTAACTTCTGGAGGCAGTCAAAATGAGTATTTGAATTTTTCCCTACCTCTTTCCTCTGCTGAGACACAGGGTGCTCCAACCTGCTGTAAAATGCTTGATTTCGAGAGTGATCGAAACTAATGAAAACATTGTTGGGGTAAAACCTAAAGGGAAAGGCATAGCACCAAATACCATTTGCCATCTGATCTAACTTCTGGAGGCAGTCAAAATGAGTATTTGAATTCTTCCCTGCCTTATTCCTGTGCTGAGATACAGGCTGCTCCATGCTGCTGTAAAATGCTTGATTTCGAGAGTGAGCGAAACTAATGAAAACATTGTTGGGGTCAAACCTAAAGGGAAAGGCCTAGCACCAAACACCATTTGCCATCTGATCTAACTTCTGGAGGCAGTCAAAATGAGTATTTGCATTCTTCCCTACCCTATTCCTGTGCTGAGATACAGGCTGCTCCAACCTGCTGTAAAATACTTGATTTCGAGAGTGATCGAAACTAATGAAAACATTGTTGGGGTAAAACCTAAAGGGAAAGGCCTAGCACCAAATACCATTTGCCATCTGATCTAACTTCTGGAGGCAGTCAAAATGATTATTTGAATTCTTCCCTACCTGATTCCTGTGCTGAGATACAGGCTGCTGCAAGCTGCTGTAAAATGCTTGATTTCGAGAGGGATCGAAACTAATGAAAACATTGTTGGGGTAAAACCTAAAGGGAAAGGCCTTGCACCGAATACCATTTGCCATCTGATCTAACTTCTGGAGGCAGTCAAAATGTGTACTTGAATTCTTCCCTACCTCTTTCCTCTGCTGAGACACAGGGTGCTCCAACCTGCTGTAAAATGCTTGATTTCGAGAGTGATCGAAACTAATGAAAACATTGTTGGGGTAAAACCTAAATGGAAAGGCCTAGCATCAAATACCATTTGCCATCTTATCTAACTTCTGGAGGCAGTCAAAATGAGTATTTGAATTCTTCCCTACCTTATTCCTGTGCTGAGATACAGGCTGCTCCAAGCTGCTGTAAAATGCTTGATTTCGAGAGTGATCGAAACTAATTAAAACATTATTGGGATAAAACCTAAAGGGAAAGGCCTTGCACCAAATACCCTTTGCCATCTGATCTAACTTCTGGAGGCAGTCAAAATAGGTATTTGAATTCTTCCCTACCTTATTCCTGTGCTGAGATACAGGGTGCTCCAACCTGCTCTAAAATGCTTTATTTCGAGAGTGATTGAAACTAATGAAAACATTGTTGGGGTAAAACCTAAAGGGAAAGGCCTACCACCAAATACCGTTTGCCGTCTGATCTAACTTCTGGAGGTAGTCAATATGATCCTTAGAATTCTTCCATACCTTATTCCTGTGCTGAGATACAGGGTGCTCCAACCTGCTGTAAAATGCTTGATTTCGAGAGTGATCGAAACTAATGAAAACATTGTTGGGGTAAAACCTAAAGGGAAAGGCCTAGCACCGAATTGCATTGGCCATCTGATCTAACTTCTGGAGGCAGTCAAAATGATCCTTAGAATTCTTCCCTACCTTATTCCTGTGCTGAGATACAGGGTGCTCCAACCTGCTGTAAAATGCTTGATTTCGAGAGTGAGCGAAACTAATGAAAATATTGTTGGGGTAAAACCTAAAGGGAAAGGCCTAGCACCAAATTGCATTTGCCAACAGATCTAACTTCTGGAGGCAGTCAAAATGAGTATTTGAATTCTTCCCTACCTTATTCCTGTGCTGAGATACAGGCTGCTCCAACCTGCTGTAAAATGCTTGATTTCGAGAGTGATCGAAACTAATGAAAACATTGTTGGGGTAAAACCTAAAGGGAAAGGCCTTGCACCGAATACCATTTGCCATCTGATCTAACTTCTGGAGGCAGTCAAAATGTGTACTTGAATTCTTCCCTACCCTATTCCTGGGCTGAGATACAGGCTGCTCCAACATGCTGTAAAATGCTTGATTTCGAGAGTGATCGAAACTAATGAAAACATTGTTGGGGTAAAACCTAAAGGGAAAGGCCTTGCACCAAATTGCATTGGCCATCTGATCTAACTTCTGGAGGCAGTCAAAATGATCCTTAGAATTCTTCCCTACCTTATTCCTGTGCTGAGATACAGGGTGCTCCAACCTGCTGTAAAATGCTTGATTTCGAGAGTGATCGAAACTAATGAAAACATTGTTGGGGTAAAACCTAAAGGGAAAGGCCTAGCACCAAATTGCATTGGCCATCTGATCTAACTTCTGGAGGCAGTCAAAATGAGTATTTGAATTTTTCCCTACCTCTTTCCTCTGCTGAGACACAGGGTGCTCCAACCTGCTGTAAAATGCTTGATTTCGAGAGTGATCGAAACTAATGAAAACATTGTTGGGGTAAAACCTAAAGGGAAAGGCATAGCACCAAATACCATTTGCCATCTGATCTAACTTCTGGAGGCAGTCAAAATGAGTATTTGAATTCTTCCCTGCCTTATTCCTGTGCTGAGATACAGGCTGCTCCAAGCTGCAGTAAAATGCTTGATTTCGAGAGTGAGCGAAACTAATGAAAACATTGTTGGGGTCAAACCTAAAGGGAAAGGCCTAGCACCAAATACCATTTGCCATCTGATCTAACTTCTGGAGGCAGTCAAAATGAGTATTTGCATTCTTCCCTACCCTATTATTGTGCTGAGATACAGGCTGCTCCAACCTGCTGTAAAATACTTGATTTCGAGAGTGATCGAAACTAATGAAAACATTGTTGGGGTAAAACCTAAAGGGAAAGGCCTAGCACCAAATACCATTTGCCATCTGATCTAACTTCTGGAGGCAGTCAAAATGATTATTTGAATTCTTCCCTGCCTTATTGCTGTGCTGAGATACAGGGTGCTCCAACCTGCTCTAAAATGCTTTATTTCGAGAGTGATTGAAACTAATGAAAATATTGTTGGGGTAAAACCTAAAGGGAAAGGCCTACCACCAAATAGCGTTTGCCATCTGATCTAACTTCTGGAGGCAGTCAATATGATCCTTAGAATTCTTCCATACCTTATTCCTGTGCTGAGATACAGGGTGCTCCAACCTGCTGTAACATGCTTGATTTCGAGAGTGATCGAAACTAATGAAAACATTGTTGCGGTAAAACCTAAAGGGAAAGGCCTAGCACCGAATTGCATTGGCCATCTGATCTAACTTCTGGAGGCAGTCAAAATGATCCTTAGAATTCTTCCCTACCTTATTCCTGTGCTGAGATACAGGGTGCTCCAACCTGCTGTAAAATGCTTGATTTCGAGAGTGAGCGAAACTAATGAAAACATTGTTGGGGTAAAACCTAAAGGGAAAGACCTAGCACCAAATCCAATTTGCCATCTGATCTAACTTCTGGAGGCAGTCAAAATGAGTATTTGAATTCTTCCCTACCTTATTCCTGTGCTGAGATACAGGCTGCTCCAACCTGCTGTAAAATGCTTGATTTCGAGAGTGAGCGAAACTAATGAAAACATTATTGGGATAAAACCTAAAGGGAAAGGCCTAGCACCAAATTGCATTGGCCATCTGATCTAACTTCTGGAGGCAGTCAAAATGAGTATTTGAATTCTTCCCTACCTTATTCCTGTGCTGAGATACAGGGTGCTCCAACCTGCTCTAAAATGCTTTATTTCGAGAGTGATTGAAAATAATGAAAACATTGTTGGGGTAAAACCTAAAGGGAAAGGCCTAGCACCAAATTGCATTTGCCAACTGATCTACCTTCTGGAGGCAGTCAAAATGAGTATTTGAATTCTTCCCTACCTTATTCCTGTGCTGAGATACAGGCTGCTCCAAGCTGCTGTAAAATGCTTGATTTCGAGAGTGATCGAAACTAATGAAAACATTGTTGGGGTAAAACCTAAAGGGAAAGGCTATGCACCGAATACCATTTGCCATCTGATCTAACTTCTGGAGGCAGTATAAATGTGTACTTGAATTCTTCCCTACCCTATTCCTGGGCTGAGATACAGGCTGCTCCAACATGCTGTAAAATGCTTGATTTCGAGAGTGATCGAAACTAATGGAAACATTGTTGGGGTAAAACCTAAAGGGAAAGGCCTTGCACCAAATTGCATTGGCCATCTGATCTAACTTCTGGAGGCAGTCAAAATGATCCTTAGAATTCTTCCCTACCTTATTCCTGTGCTGAGATACAGGCTGCTCCAACCTGCTGTAAAATGCTTGATTTTGAGAGTGATCGAAACTAATGAAAACATTGTTGGGGTAAAACCTAAAGGGAAAGGCCTAGCACCAAATTGCATTGGCCATCTGATCTAACTTCTGGAGGCAGTCAAAATGAGTATTTGAATTTTTCCCTACCTCTTTCCTCTGCTGAGACACAGGGTGCTCCAACCTGCTGTAAAATGCTTGATTTCGAGAGTGATCGAAACTAATGAAAACATTGTTGGGGTAAAACCTAAAGGGAAAGGCCTAGCACCAAATACCATTTGACATCTGATCTAACTTCTGGAGGCAGTCAAAATGAGTATTTGAATTTTTCCCAACCTTATTCCTGTGCTGAGATACAGGCTGCTCCAACCTGCTGTAAAATGCTTGATTTCGAGAGTGATCGAAACTAATGAAAACATTGTTGGGGTAAAACCTAAAGGGAAAGGCCTAGCACCAAATTTCATTGGCCATCTGATCTAACTTCTGGAGGCAGTCAAAATGATCCTTAGAATTCTTCCCTACCTTATTCCTGTGCTGAGATACAGGCTGCTCCAACCTACTGTAAAATGCTTGATTTTGAGAGTGAGCGAAACTAATGAAAACATTGTTGGGGGAAAACCTAAAGGGAAAATCCTAGCACCAAATACCCTTTGCCATCTGATCTAACTTCTGGAGGCAGTCAAAATGATCTTTAGAATTCTTCCCTAACTTATTCCTCTGCTGAGATACATTCTGCTCCAGCCTGCTTTTAAAAGCTTCATTTCGAGTGTGATCGAAACTAATGAAAACATTGTTGGGGTAAAACCTAAAGGGAAAGACCTAGCACCAAATACCATTTGCCATCTGATCTAACTTCTGGAGGCAGTCAAAATGAGTATTTGAATTCTTCCCTACGTTTTTCCTCTGCTGAGATACTGGGTGCGTCAACCTGCTGTAAACTTCTTGATATCGAGAGTGATCGAAACTAATCAAAACATTGTTGGGGTAAAACCTAAAGGGAAAGGCATAGCACTAAATACCGTTTGCCATCTGATCTAACTTCTGGAGGCAGTCAAAATGAGTATTTGAATTCTTCCCTACCTTATTCCTGTGCTGAGATACAGCGTGCTCCAACCTGCTGTAAAATGCTTGATTTCGAGAGTGATCGAAACCAATGAAAACTTTGTTGGGGTAAAACCTAAAGGGAAAGGCCTATCACCAAATTGCACTGGCCATCTGATCTAACTTCTGGAGGCAGTCAAAATGAGTATTTGAGTTCTTCCCTACCTTATTCCTCTGCTGAGATACAGGGTGCTCCAACCTGCTGTAAAATGCTTGATTTCTAGGGTGATCGAAACTAATGAAAACATTGTTGGGGTAAAACCTAAAGGGAAAGGCCTAGCACCAAATACCCTTTGCCATCTGATCTAACGTCTGGAGGCAGACAAAATGATCCTTAGAATTCTTCCGTACCTTAAACCTCTGCTGAGATACAGGGTGCTCCAACCTGCTGTAAAATGCTTGATTTCAAGAGTGATAGAAACTAATGAAAACATTGTTGTGGTAAAAGCTAAATGGAAAGGCCTAGCAGCTAATTTCATTGGCCACCTGATCTAACTTCAGGAGGCAGTCAAAGCGATCCTTAGAATTCTTCCCTACCTTATTCCTGTGCTGAGATAGAGGCTTCAGCAACCTGCTGTAAAATGCTTGATTTCGAGAGTGATAGAAGCTAATGAAAACGTTATTGGGGTAAAACCTAAAGGGAAAGGCCTTGCACCGAATACCATTTGCCATCTGATCTAACTTCTGGAGGCAGTCAAAATGAGTACTTGAATTCTTCCGTACCCTATTCCTGTGCTGAGATACAGGGTGCTCCAACCTGCTGTAAAATGCTTGATTTCGGGAGTGATCGTAACAAATGAAAACATTGTTGGGGTAAAACCTAGAGGGAAAGGCCTAGCACCAAATTGCATTGGCCATCTGATCTAACTTCTGGAGGCAGTCAAAATGATCGTTAGAATTCTTCCCTACCTTATTCCTGTGCTGAGATACAGGCTGCTCCAACCTGCTGTAAAATGCTTGATTTCGAGAGTGAGCGAAACTAATGAAAACATTGTTGCGGTAAAACCTAAAGGGAAAGGCCTTGCACCAAATTGCATTGGCCATCTGATCTAACTACTGGAGGCAGTCAAAATGAGTATTTGAATTCTTCCCTACCTTATTCGTCTGCTGAGATACAGGCTGCTCCAACCTGCTGTAAAATGCTTGATTTCGAGAGGGATCGAAACTAATGAAAACATTGTTGGGGTAAAACCTAAAGGGAAAGGCCTTGCACCGAACACCATTTGCCATCTGATCTAACTTCTGGAGGCAGTCAAAATGTGTGCTTGAATTCTTCCCTTCCCTATTCCTGGGCTGAGATACAGGCTGCTCCAACCTGCTGTAAAATGCTTGATTTCGAGAGTGATCGAAACTAATGAAAACATTGTTGGGGTAAAACCTAAAGGGAAAGGCCTAGCACCAAATTGCATTGGCCATCTGATCTCACTTCTGGAGGCAGTCAAAATGATCCTTACAATTCTTCCCTACCTTATTCCTGTGCTGAGATACAGGCTGCTCCAACCTGCTGTTAAATGCTTGATTTCGAGAGTGATCAAAACTAATGAAAACATTGTTGGGTAAAACCTAAAGGGAAAGGCCTAGCACCAAATTGCATTTGCCATCTGATCTAACTTCTGGAGGCAGTCAAAATGAGCCTTAGAATTCTTCCCTACCTTATTCCTGTGCTGAGATACAGGCTGCTGCAAGCTGCTGTAAAATGCTTGATTTCGAGAGGGATCGAAACTAATGAAAACATTGTTGGGGTAAAACCTAAAGGGAAAGGCCTTGCACCGAATACCATTTGCCATCTGATCTAACTTCTGGAGGCAGTCAAAATGTGTACTTGAATTCTTCCCTACCCTATTCCTGTGCTGAGATACAGGCTGCTCCAACATGCTGTACAATGCTTGATTTCGAGAGTGAGCGAAACTAATGAAAACATTGTTGGGGTAAAACCTAAAGGGAAAGACCTAGCATCAAATACCATTTGCCATCTGATCTAACTTCTGGAGGCACTCAAAATGAGAATTTGAATTCTTCCCTACATTATTCCTGTGCTGAGATACAGGGTGCTCCAACCTGCTGTAAAATGCTTGATTTCGAGAGTGATTGAAACTAATGAAAACATTGTTGGGGTAAAACCTAAAGGGAAAGGCCTACCACCAAATACCGTTTGCCATCTGATCTAACTTCTGGAGGCAGTCAATATGACCCTTAGAATTCTTCCGTACCTTATTCCTGTGCTGAGATACAGGGTGCTCCAACCTGCTGTAAAATGCTTGATTTCAAGAGTGATCGAAACTAATGAAAACACTGCTGGGGTAAAACCTAAAGGGAAAGGCCTAGCACCAAATTGCATTGGCCATCTGATCTAACTTCTGGAGGCAGTCAAAATGATCCTTAGAATTCTTCCCTACCTTATTCCTGTGCTGAGATACAGGCTGCTCCAAGCTGCTGTAAAATGCTTGATTTCGAGAGTGAGCGAAACTAATGAAAACATTGTTGGGGTAAAACCTAAAGGGAAAGGCCTTGCACCGAATACCATTTGCCATCTGATCTAACTTCTGGAGGCAGTCAAAATGATCCTTACAATTCTTCCCTACCTTATTCCTGTGCTGAGATACAGGCTGCTCCAAACTGCTGTAAAATGCTTGATTTCGAGAGTGAGCGAAACTAATGAAAACATTGTTGTGGTAAAACCTAAACGGAAAGGCCTAGAAGCTAATTTCATTGGCCACCTGATCTAACTTCTGGAGGCAGTCAAAATGATCCTTAGAATTCTTCCCTACCTTATTCCTGTGCTGAGATAGAGGCTTCAGCAACCTGCTGTAAAATGCTTGATTTCGAGAGTGATCGAAACTAATCAAAACATTGTTGGGGTAAAACCTAAAGGGAAAGGCCTATCACCAAATACCATTTGCCATCTGATCTAACTTCTGGAGGCACTCAAAATGATCCTTACAATTCTTCCCTACCTTATTCCTGTGCTGAGATACAGGCTACTCCAAGCTGCTGTAAAATGCTTGATTTCGAGAGTGATCGAAACTAATGAAAACATTGTTGTGGTAAAACCTAAACGGAAAGGCCTAGAAGCTAATTTCATTGGCCACCTGATCTAACTTCTGGAGGCAGTCAAAATGATCCTTAGAATTCTTCCCTACCTTATACCTCTGCTGAGATACAGGCTGCTCCAACCTGCTGTAAAATGCTTGATTTCGAGAGTGATCGAAACTAATGAAAACATTGTTGGGGTAAAACCTAAAGGGAAAGGCCTAGCACCAAATTGCATTTGCCATCTGATCTAACTTCTGGAGGCAGTCAAAATGAGTATTTGAAGTCTTCCCTACCTTATTCCTGTGCTGAGATACAGGGTGCTGCAAGCTGCTGTAAAATGCTTGATTTCGAGAGTGAGCGAAACTAATGAAAACATTGTTGGGGTAAAACCTAAAGGGAAAGGCCTTGCACCGAATACCATTTGCCATCTGATCTAACTTCTGGAGGCAGTCAAAATGAGTACTTGGATTCTTCCGTACCCTATTCCTGTGCTGAGATACAGGGTGCTCCAACCTGCTGTAAAATGCTTGATTTCGAGTGTGAGCGAAAGTAATGAAAACATTGTTGGGGTAAAACCTAAAGGGAAAGGCCTAGCACCAAATTGCATTGGCCATCTGATCTAACTTCTGGAGGCAGTCAAAATGAGTATTTGAATTCTTCCCTACCTTATTCCTGTGCTGGATACAGGGTGCTCCAACCTGCTCTAAAATGCTTTATTTCGAGAGTGATTGAAACTAATGAAAACATTGTTGGGGTAAAACCTAAAGGGAAAGGCCTACCACCAAATACCGTTTGCCATCTGATCTAACTTCTGGAGGCAGTCAAAATGATCCTTAGAATTCTTCACTACCTTATTCCTGTGCTGAGATACAGGGTGCTCCAACCTGCTGTAAAATGCTTGATTTCGAGAGTGATCGAAACTAATGAAAACATTGTTGGGGTAAAACCTAAAGGGAAAGGCCTAGCACCAAATTGCATTTGCCAACTGATCTACCTTCTGGAGGCAGTCAAAATGAGTATTTGAATTCTTCCCTACCTTATTCCCGTGCTGAGATACAGGCTGCTCCAAGCTGCTGTAAAATGCTTGATTTCGAGAGTGATCGAAACTAATGAAAACATTGTTGGGGTAAAACGTAAAGGGAAAGGCCTTGCACCGAATACCATTTGCCATCTGATCTAACTTCTGGAGGCAGTCAAAATGTGTACTTGAATTCTTCCCTACCCTATTCCTGGGCTGAGATACAGGCTGCTCCAACATGCTGTAAAATGCTTGATTTCGAGAGTGATCGAAACTAATGAAAACATTGTTGGGGTAAAACCTAAAGGGAAAGGCCTTGCACCAAATTGCATTGGCCATCTGATCTAACTTCTGGAGGCAGTCAAAATGATCCTTAGAATTCTTCCCTACCTTATTCCTGTGCTGAGATACAGGCTGCTCCAACCTGCTGTAAAATGCTTGATTTCGAGAGTGATCGAAACTAATGAAAATATTGTTGGGGTAAAACCTAAAGGGAAAGGCCTAGCACCAAATTGCATTGGCCATCTGATCTAACTTCTGGAGGCAGTCAAAATGAGTATTTGAATTTTTCCCTACCTCTTTCCTCTGCTGAGACACAGGGTGCTCCAACCTGCTGTAAAATGCTTGATTTCGAGAGTGAGCGAAACTAATGAAAACATTGTTGGGGTAAAACCTAAAGGGAAAGGCCTAGCACCAAATACCATTTGACATCTGATCTAACTTCTGGAGGCAGTCAAAATGAGTATTTGAATTTTTCCCTACCTTATTCCTGTGCTGAGATACAGGCTGCTCCAACCTGCTGTAAAATGCTTGATTTCGAGAGTGAGCGAAACTAATGAAAACATTGTTGGGATAAAACCTAAAGGGAAAGGCCTAGCACCAAATTGCATTGGCCATCTGATCTCACTTCTGGAGGCAGTCAAAATGATCCTTAGAATTCTTCCCTACCTTATTCCTGTGCTGAGATACAGGCTGCTCCAACCTGCTGTAAAATGCTTGATTTCGAGAGTGAGCGAAACTAATGAAAACATTGTTGTGGTAAAACCTAAAGGGAAAGGCCTAGCACGAAATTGCATTGGCCATCTGATCTAACCTCTGGAGGCAGTCAAAATAATCCTTAGAATTCTTCCCTACCTTATTCCTGTGCTGAGATACAGGCTGCTCCAACCTGCTGTAAAATGCTTGATTTCGAGAGTGAGCGAAACTAATGAAAACATTGTTGTGGTAAAACCTAAACGGAAAGGCCTAGCAGCTAATTTCATTGGCCACCTGATCTAACTTCTGGCGGCAGTCAAAATGATCCTTAGAATTCTTCCCTACCTTATTCCTGTGCTGAGATAGAGGCTTCAGCAACCTGCTGTAAAATGCTTGATTTCGAGAGTGATCGAAACTAATCAAAACATTGTTGGGGTAAAACCTAAAGGGAAAGGCCTATCACCAGATACCATTTGCCATCTGATCTAACTTCTGGAGGCAGTCAAAATGATCCTTAGAATTCTTCCCTACCTTATTCCTGTGCTGAGATACAGGGTGCTCCAAGCTGCTGTAAAATGCTTGATTTCGAGAGTGATCGAAACTAATGAAAACATTGTTGGGGTAAAACCTAAAGGGAAAGGCCTAGCACCAAATTTCATTGGCCATCTGATCTAACTTCTGGAGGCAGTCAAAATGATCCTTAGAATTCTTCCCTACCTTATTCCTGTGCTGAGATACAGGCTGCTCCAACCTACTGTAAAATGCTTGATTTCGAGAGTGAGCGAAACTAATGAAAACATTGTTGTGGTAAAACCTAAACGGAAAGGCCTAGAAGCTAATTTCATTGGCCACCTGATCTAACTTCTGGAGGCAGTCAAAATGATCCTTAGAATTCTTCCCTACCTTATACCTCTGCTGAGATACAGGCTGCTCCAACCTGCTGTAAAATGCTTGATTTCGAGAGTGATCGAAACTAATGAAAACATTGTTGGGGTAAAACCTAAAGGGAAAGGCCTAGCACCAAATTGCATTTGCCATCTGATCTAACTTCTGGAGGCAGTCAAAATGAGTATTTGAAGTCTTCCCTACCTTATTCCTGTGCTGAGATACAGGGTGCTGCAAGCTGCTGTAAAATGCTTGATTTCGAGAGTGAGCGAAACTAATGAAAACATTGTTGGGGTAAAACCTAAAGGGAAAGGCCTTGCACCGAATACCATTTGCCATCTGATCTAACTTCTGGAGGCAGTCAAAATGAGTACTTGAATTCTTCCGTACCCTATTCCTGTGCTGAGATACAGGGTGCTCCAACCTGCTGTAAAATGCTTGATTTCGAGTGTGAGCGAAAGTAATGAAAACATTGTTGGGGTAAAACCTAAAGGGAAAGGCCTAGCACCAAATTGCATTGGCCATCTGATCTAACTTCTGGAGGCAGTCAAAATGAGTATTTGAATTCTTCCCTACCTTATTCCTGTGCTGGATACAGGGTGCTCCAACCTGCTCTAAAATGCTTTATTTCGAGAGTGATTGAAACTAATGAAAACATTGTTGGGGTAAAACCTAAAGGGAAAGGCCTACCACCAAATACCGTTTGCCATCTGATCTAACTTCTGGAGGCAGTCAAAATGATCCTTAGAATTCTTCACTACCTTATTCCTGTGCTGAGATACAGGGTGCTCCAACCTGCTGTAAAATGCT
This sequence comes from Melanerpes formicivorus, assembly GCF_026170545.1. Taxonomy (NCBI): domain Eukaryota; kingdom Metazoa; phylum Chordata; class Aves; order Piciformes; family Picidae; genus Melanerpes; species Melanerpes formicivorus. The sequence continues at coordinate 56,372 of NW_027143173.1, forward strand.
TGATTTCTAGAGTGATCGAAACTAATGAAAACATTGTTGGGGTAAAACCTAAAGGGAAAGGCCTAGCACCAAATTGCATTTGCCAACTGATCTACCTTCTGGAGGCAGTCAAAATGAGTATTTGAATTCTTCCCTACCTTATTCCCGTGCTGAGATACAGGCTGCTCCAAGCTGCTGTAAAATGCTTGATTTCGAGAGTGATCGAAACTAATGAAAACATTGTTGGGGTAAAACGTAAAGGGAAAGGCCTTGCACCGAATACCATTTGCCATCTGATCTAACTTCTGGAGGCAGTCAAAATGTGTACTTGAATTCTTCCCTACCCTATTCCTGGGCTGAGATACAGGCTGCTCCAACATGCTGTAAAATGCTTGATTTCGAGAGTGATCGAAACTAATGAAAACATTGTTGGGGTAAAACCTAAAGGGAAAGGCCTTGCACCAAATTGCATTGGCCATCTGATCTAACTTCTGGAGGCAGTCAAAATGATCCTTAGAATTCTTCCCTACCTTATTCCTGTGCTGAGATACAGGCTGCTCCAACCTGCTGTAAAATGCTTGATTTCGAGAGTGATCGAAACTAATGAAAATATTGTTGGGGTAAAACCTAAAGGGAAAGGCCTAGCACCAAATTGCATTGGCCATCTGATCTAACTTCTGGAGGCAGTCAAAATGAGTATTTGAATTTTTCCCTACCTCTTTCCTCTGCTGAGACACAGGGTGCTCCAACCTGCTGTAAAATGCTTGATTTCGAGAGTGAGCGAAACTAATGAAAACATTGTTGGGGTAAAACCTAAAGGGAAAGGCCTAGCACCAAATACCATTTGACATCTGATCTAACTTCTGGAGGCAGTCAAAATGAGTATTTGAATTTTTCCCTACCTTATTCCTGTGCTGAGATACAGGCTGCTCCAACCTGCTGTAAAATGCTTGATTTCGAGAGTGAGCGAAACTAATGAAAACATTGTTGGGATAAAACCTAAAGGGAAAGGCCTAGCACCAAATTGCATTGGCCATCTGATCTCACTTCTGGAGGCAGTCAAAATGATCCTTAGAATTCTTCCCTACCTTATTCCTGTGCTGAGATACAGGCTGCTCCAACCTGCTGTAAAATGCTTGATTTCGAGAGTGAGCGAAACTAATGAAAACATTGTTGTGGTAAAACCTAAAGGGAAAGGCCTAGCACGAAATTGCATTGGCCATCTGATCTAACCTCTGGAGGCAGTCAAAATAATCCTTAGAATTCTTCCCTACCTTATTCCTGTGCTGAGATACAGGCTGCTCCAACCTGCTGTAAAATGCTTGATTTCGAGAGTGAGCGAAACTAATGAAAACATTGTTGTGGTAAAACCTAAACGGAAAGGCCTAGCAGCTAATTTCATTGGCCACCTGATCTAACTTCTGGCGGCAGTCAAAATGATCCTTAGAATTCTTCCCTACCTTATTCCTGTGCTGAGATAGAGGCTTCAGCAACCTGCTGTAAAATGCTTGATTTCGAGAGTGATCGAAACTAATCAAAACATTGTTGGGGTAAAACCTAAAGGGAAAGGCCTATCACCAGATACCATTTGCCATCTGATCTAACTTCTGGAGGCAGTCAAAATGATCCTTAGAATTCTTCCCTACCTTATTCCTGTGCTGAGATACAGGGTGCTCCAAGCTGCTGTAAAATGCTTGATTTCGAGAGTGATCGAAACTAATGAAAACATTGTTGGGGTAAAACCTAAAGGGAAAGGCCTAGCACCAAATTTCATTGGCCATCTGATCTAACTTCTGGAGGCAGTCAAAATGATCCTTAGAATTCTTCCCTACCTTATTCCTGTGCTGAGATACAGGCTGCTCCAACCTACTGTAAAATGCTTGATTTCGAGAGTGAGCGAAACTAATGAAAACATTGTTGTGGTAAAACCTAAACGGAAAGGCCTAGAAGCTAATTTCATTGGCCACCTGATCTAACTTCTGGAGGCAGTCAAAATGAGTATTTGAGTTCTTCCCTACCTTATTCCTCTGCTGAGATACAGGGTGCTCCAACCTGCTGTAAAATGCTTGATTTCGGGGGTGATCTAAACTAATGAAAACATTGTTGGGGGAAAACCTAAAGGGAAAGGCCTAGCACCAAATTGCATTGGCCATCTGATCTAACTTCTGGAGGCAGTCAAAATGAGTATTTGAATTCTTCCCTACCTTATTCCTGTGCTGGATACAGGGTGCTCCAACCTGCTCTAAAATGCTTTATTTCGAGAGTGATTGAAACTAATGAAAACATTGTTGGGGTAAAACCTAAAGGGAAAGGCCTACCACCAAATACCGTTTGCCATCTGATCTAACTTCTGGAGGCAGTCAAAATGATCCTTAGAATTCTTCACTACCTTATTCCTGTGCTGAGATACAGGCTGCTCCAACCTGCTGTAAAATGCTTGATTTCGAGAGTGATCGAAACTAATGAAAACATTGTTGGGGTAAAACCTAAAGGGAAAGGCCTAGCACCAAATTGCATTTGCCAACTGATCTACCTTCTGGAGGCAGTCAAAATGAGTATTTGAATTCTTCCCTACCTTATTCCTGTGCTGAGATACAGGCTGCTCCAAGCTGCTGTAAAATGCTTGATTTCGAGAGTGATCGAAACTAATGAAAACATTGTTGGGGTAAAACGTAAAGGGAAAGGCCTTGCACCGAATACCATTTGCCATCTGATCTAACTTCTGGAGGCAGTCAAAATGTGTACTTGAATTCTTCCCTACCCTATTCCTGTGCTGAGATACAGGCTGCTCCAACCTGCTGTAAAATGCTTGATTTCGAGAGTGATCGAAACTAATGAAAATATTGTTGGGGTAAAACCTAAAGGGAAAGGCCTAGCACCAAATTGCATTGGCCATCTGATCTAACTTCTGGAGGCAGTCAAAATGAGTATTTGAATTTTTCCCTACCTCTTTCCTCTGCTGAGACACAGGGTGCTCCAACCTGCTGTAAAATGCTTGATTTCGAGAGTGAGCGAAACTAATGAAAACATTGTTGGGGTAAAACCTAAAGGGAAAGGCCTAGCACCAAATACCATTTGACATCTGATCTAACTTCTGGAGGCAGTCAAAATGAGTATTTGAATTTTTCCCTACCTTATTCCTGTGCTGAGATACAGGCTGCTCCAACCTGCTGTAAAATGCTTGATTTCGAGAGTGAGCGAAACTAATGAAAACATTGTTGGGATAAAACCTAAAGGGAAAGGCCTAGCACCAAATTGCATTGGCCATCTGATCTCACTTCTGGAGGCAGTCAAAATGATCCTTAGAATTCTTCACTACCTTATTCCTGTGCTGAGATACAGGCTGCTCCAACCTGCTGTAAAATGCTTGATTTCGAGAGTGAGCGAAACTAATGAAAACATTGTTGTGGTAAAACCTAAAGGGAAAGGCCTAGCACGAAATTGCATTGGCCATCTGATCTAACCTCTGGAGGCAGTCAAAATAATCCTTAGAATTCTTCCCTACCTTATTCCTGTGCTGAGATACAGGCTGCTCCAACCTGCTGTAAAATGCTTGATTTCGAGAGTGAGCGAAACTAATGAAAACATTGTTGTGGTAAAACCTAAACGGAAAGGCCTAGCAGCTAATTTCATTGGCCACCTGATCTAACTTCTGGCGGCAGTCAAAATGATCCTTAGAATTCTTCCCTACCTTATTCCTGTGCTGAGATAGAGGCTTCAGCAACCTGCTGTAAAATGCTTGATTTCGAGAGTGATCGAAACTAATCAAAACATTGTTGGGGTAAAACCTAAAGGGAAAGGCCTATCACCAGATACCATTTGCCATCTGATCTAACTTCTGGAGGCAGTCAAAATGATCCTTAGAATTCTTCCCTACCTTATTCCTGTGCTGAGATACAGGGTGCTCCAAGCTGCTGTAAAATGCTTGATTTCGAGAGTGATCGAAACTAATGAAAACATTGTTGGGGTAAAACCTAAAGGGAAAGGCCTAGCACCAAATTTCATTGGCCATCTGATCTAACTTCTGGAGGCAGTCAAAATGATCCTTAGAATTCTTCCCTACCTTATTCCTGTGCTGAGATACAGGCTGCTCCAACCTACTGTAAAATGCTTGATTTCGAGAGTGAGCGAAACTAATGAAAACATTGTTGTGGTAAAACCTAAACGGAAAGGCCTAGAAGCTAATTTCATTGGCCACCTGATCTAACTTCTGGAGGCAGTCAAAATGATCCTTAGAATTCTTCCCTACCTTATACCTCTGCTGAGATACAGGCTGCTCCAACCTGCTGTAAAATGCTTGATTTCGAGAGTGATCGAAACTAATGAAAACATTGTTGGGGTAAAACCTAAAGGGAAAGGCCTAGCACCGAATACCATTTGCCATCTGATCTAACTTCTGGAGGCAGTCAAAGTGTGTACTTGAATTCTTCCCTACCCTATTCCTGTGCTGAGATACAGGCTGCTCCAACATGCTGTAAAATGCTTGATTTCGAGAGTGAGCAAAACTAATGAAAACATTGTTGGGGTAAAACCTAAAGGGAAAGACCTAGCATCAAATACCATTTGCCATCTGATCTAACTTCTGGAGGCAGTCAAAATGAGAATTTGAATTCTTCCCTACCTTATTCCTGTGCTGAGATACAGGGTGCTCCAACCTGCTGTAAAATGCTTGATTTCGAGAGTGATTGAAACTAATGAAAACATTGTTGGGGTAAAACCTAAAGGGAAAGGCCTACCACCAAATACCGTTTGCCATCTGATCTAACTTCTGGAGGCAGTCAAAATGGTCCTTAGAATTCTTCCCTACCTTATTCCTCTGCTGAGATACAGGGTGCTCCCAGCTGCTGTAAAATGCTTGATTTCGAGAGTGATCGAAACTAATGAAAACATTGCTGGGGTAAAACCTAAAGGGAAAGGCCTAGCACCAAATTGCATTGGCCATCTGATCTAACTTCTGGAGGCAGTCAAAATGATCCTTAGAATTCTTCCCTACCTTATTCTTGTGCTGAGATACAGGCTGCTCCAAGCTGCTGTAAAATGCTTGATTTCGAGAGTGATCGAAACTAATGAAAACATTGCTGGGGTAAAACCTAAAGGGAAAGGCCTTGCACCGAATACCATTTGCCATCTGATCTAACTTCTGGAGGCAGTCAAAATGTGTACTTGAATTCTTCCCTACCCTATTCCTGGGCTGAGATACAGGCTGCTCCAACCTGCTGTAAAATGCTTGATTTCGAGAGTGATCGAAACTAATGAAAACATTGTTGGGGTAAAACCTAAAGGGAAAGGCCTTGCACCAAATTGCATTGGCCATCTGATCTTACTTCTGGAGGCAGTCAAAATGATCCTTAGAATTCTTTCCTACCTTATTCCTGTGCTGAGATACAGGCTGCTCCAACCTGCTGTAAAATGCTTGATTTCGAGAGTGATCGAAACTAATGAAAACATTGCTGGGGTAAAACCTAAAGGGAAAGGCCTTGCACCGAATACCATTTGCCATCTGATCTAACTTCTGGAGGCAGTCAAAATGATCCTTACAATTCTTCCCTACCTTATTCCTGTGCTGAGATACAGGCTGCTCCAACCTGCTGTAAAATGCTTGATTTCGAGAGTGAGCGAAACTAATGAAAACATTGTTGTGGTAAAACCTAAACGGAAAGGCCTAGAAGCTAATTTCATTGGCCACCTGATCTAACTTCTGGAGGCAGTCAAAATGATCCTTAGAATTCTTCCCTACCTTATTCCTGTGCTGAGATAGAGGCTTCAGCAACCTGCTGTAAAATGCTTGATTTCGAGAGTGATCGAAACTAATCAAAACATTGTTGGGGTAAAACCTAAAGGGAAAGGCCTATCACCAAATACCATTTGCCATCTGATCTAACTTCTGGAGGCAGTCAAAATGATCCTTACAATTCTTCCCTACCTTATTCCTGTGCTGAGATACAGGCTACTCCAAGCTGCTGTAAAATGCTTGATTTCGAGAGTGATCGAAACTAATGAAAACATTGTTGTGGTAAAACCTAAACGGAAAGGCCTAGAAGCTAATTTCATTGGCCACCTGATCTAACTTCTGGAGGCAGTCAAAATGATCCTTAGAATTCTTCCCTACCTTATTCCTCTGCTGAGATACAGGCTGCTCCAACCTGCTGTAAAATGCTGGATTTCGAGAGTGATTGAAACTAATGATAACATTGTTGGGGTAAAACCTAAACGGAAAGGCCTAGCAGCTAATTTCATTGGCCACCTGATCTAACTTCTGGAGGCAGTCGAAATGATCCTTAGAATTCTTCCCTACCTTATTCCTGTGCTGAGATAGAGGCTTCACCAACCTGCTGTAAAATGCTTGATTTCGAGAGTGATCGAAACTAATCAAAACATTGTTGGGGTAAAACCTAAAGGGAAAGGCCTATCACCAAATACCATTTGCCATCTGATCTAACTTCTGGAGGCAGTCAAAATGATCCTTAGAATTCTTCCCTACCTTATTCCTGTGCTGAGATACAGGTTGCTCCAAGCTGCAGTAAAATGCTTGATTTCGAGAGTGATCGAAACTAATGAAAACATTGTTGGGGTAAAACCTTAAGGGAAAGTCCTAGCAGCAAATTTCACTGGCCATCTGATCTAACTTCTGGAGGCAGTCAAAATGAGTATTTGAATTCTTCCCTACCTTATTCCTGTGCTGAGATACCTTCTGCTCCAGCCTGCTGTTAAATGCTTGATTTCGAGAGTGATCGAAACTAATGAAAACATTGTTTGGGTAAAAACTTAAGGGAAAGTCCTAGCACCAAATACCCTTCGCCATCTGATCTAACTTCTGGAGGCAGTCAAAATGAGTATTTGAATTCTTCCCTACCTTATTCCTGTGCTAAGATACATTCTGCTCCAGCCTGCTCTTAAAAGCTTCATTTCGAGTGTGATCGAAACTAATGAAAACATTGTTGGTGTAAAACCTAAAGGGAAAGGCCTAGCACCAAATTGCATTGGCCATCTGATCTAACTTCTGGAGGCAGTCAAAATGATCCTTAGAATTCTTCACTACCTTATTCCTGTGCTGAGATACAGGCTGCTCCAACCTGCTGTAAAATGCTTGATTTCGAGAGTGAGCGAAACTAATCAAAACATTGTTGGGGTAAAACCTAAAGGGAAAGGCATAGCACCAAATTGCATTGGCCATCTGATCTAACTTCTGGAGGCAGTCAAAATGAGTATTTGAGTTCTTCCCTACCTTATTCCTCTGCTGAGATACAGGGTGCTCCAACCTGCTGTAAAATGCTTGATTTCGAGTGTGATCGAAATTAATGAAAACATTGTTGGGGTAAAACCTAAAGGGAAAGGCCTAGCACCAAATTGCATTGGCCATCTGATCTAACTTCTGGAGGCAGTCAAAATGAGTATTTGATTTCTTCCCTGCCTCATTCCTGTGCTGAGATACAGGCTGCTCCAACCTGCTGTAAAATGCTTGATTTCGAGTGTGATCGAAACAAATGAAAACATTGTTGGGGTAAAACCTAAAGGGAAAGGCCTAGCAGCAAATTGCATTGGCCATCTGATCTAACTTCTGGAGGCAGTCAAAATGGTCCTGAGAATTCTTCCCTACCTTATTCCTCTGCAGAGATACAGGGTGCTCCAACATGCTGTAAAATGCTTGATTTCGAGAGTGAGCGAAACTAATGAAAATATTGTTGGGGTAAAACCTAGAGGGAATGGCCTAGCACCAAATACCCTTTGCCATCTGATCTAACTTCTGGAGGCAGTCAAAATGATCCTTAGAATTCTTCCCTACCTTATTCCTGTGCTGAGATACAGGGTGCTCCAACCTGCTGTAAAATGCTTGATTTCGAGAGTGATCGAAACTAATGAAAAAATTGTTGGGGTAAAACCTAAAGGGAAAGGCCCAGCAGCTAATTTTACTGGCCATCTGATCTAACGTCTGGAGGCAGTCAAAATGAGTATTTGAATTCGTCCCTACCTTATTCCTGTGCTGAGATACGGGCTGCTCCATCCTCCTGTTAAATGCTTGATTTCGAGAGTGATCGAAACTAATGAAAACATTGTTTGGGTAAAAACTTAAGGGAAAGTCCTAGCACCAAATACCCTTCGCCATCTGATCTAACTTCTGGAGGCAGTCTAAATGAGTATTTGAATTCTTCCCTACCTTATTCCTGTGCTGAGATACCTTCTGCTCCAGCCTGCTCTTAAAAGCTTCATTTCGAGTGTGATCGAAACTAATGAAAACATTGTTGGGGTAAAACGTAAAGGCAAAGGCATAGCACCATATACCATTTGCCATCTGATCTAACTTCTGGAGGCAGTCAAAATGAGTATTTGAATTCTTCCCTACCTTATTCCTCTGCTGAGATACAGGGTGCGCCAACCTGCTGTAAACTGCTTGATTTCGAGAGTGATCGAAACTAATCAAAACATTGTTGGGGTAAAACCTAAAGGGAAAGGCATAGCAATAAACACCGTTTGCCATCTGATCTAACTTCTGGAGGCAGTCAAAATGAGTATTTGAATTCTTCCCAACCTTATTCCTGTGCTGAGATACAGGCTGCTCCAACCTGCTGTAAAATGCTTGATTTCGAGAGTGAGCGAAACTAATGAAAACATTGCTGTGGTAAAACCTAAACGGAAAGGCCTAGCACCAAATTGCATTGGCCACCTGATCTAACTTCTGGAGGCAGTCAAAATGATCCTTAGAATTCTTCCCTACCTTATTCCTGTGCTGAGATACAGGCTGCTCCAACCTGCTGTAAAATGCTTGATTTCGAGAGTGAGCGAAACGAATGAAAACATTGTTGGGGTAAAACCTAAAGGGAAAGGCCTAGCACCAAATACCCTTTGCCATCTGATCTAACTTCTGGAGTCAGTCAAAATGATCCTTAGAATTCTTCCCTACCTTATTCCTGTGTTGAGATACAGGGTGCTCCAACCTGCTGTAAAATGCTTGAATTCGAGAGTGACAGAAGCTAATGAAAACATTATTGGGGTAAAACCTAAAGGGAAAGGCCTAGCACCAAATTGCATTGGCCATCTGTTCTAACTTCTGGAGGCAGTCAAAATGAGTGTTTGAATTCTTCCCTACCTTATTCCTCTGCTGAGATACAGGCTGCTCCAACTTCTGTAAAATGCTTGATTTCGAGAGTGATTGAAACTAATGATAACATTGTTGGGGTAAAACCTAAACGGAAAGGCCTAGCAGCTAATTTCATTGGCCACCTGATCTAACTTCTGGAGGCAGTCAAAATGATCCTTAGAAGTCTTCCCTACCTTATTCCTGTGCTGAGATAGAGGCTTCAGCAACCTGCTGTAAAATGCTTGATTTGAGAGTGATCGAAACTAATCAAAATATTGTTGGGGTAAAACCTAAAGGGAAAGGCCTAGCACCAAATACCATTTGCCATCTGATCTAACTTCTGGAGGCAGTCAAAATGATCCTTAGAATTCTTCCCTAACTTATTCCTGTGCTGAGATACAGGCTGCTCCAACCTGCTGTAAAATGCTTGATTTCGTGAGTGATCGAAACTAATGAAAACATTGTTGGGGTAAAACCTTAAGGTAAAGGCCTAGCAGCTAATTTCACTGGCCATCTGATCTAACGTCTGGAGGCAGTCAAAATGAGTATTTGAATTCTTCCCTACCTTATTCCTGTGCTGAGATACGGGCTGCTCCAACCTGCTGTTAAATGCTTGATTTCGAGAGTGATCGAAACTAATGAAAACATTGTTTGGGTAAAAACTTAAGGGAAAGTCCTAGCACCAAATACCCTTCGCCATCTGATCTAACTTCTGGAGGCAGTCAAAATGAGTATTTGAATTCTTCCCTACCTTATTCCTGTGCTGAGATACCTTCTGCTCCAGCCTGCTCTTAAAAGCTTCATTTCGAGTGTGATCGAAACTAATGAAAACATTGTTGGGGTAAAACGTAAAGGCAAAGGCCTAGCACCATATACCATTTGCCATCTGATCTAACTTCTGGAGGCAGTCAAAATGAGTATTTGAATTCTTCCCTACCTTATTCCTCTGCTGAGATACAGGGTGCGCCAACCTGCTGTAAACTGCTTGATTTCGAGAGTGATCGAAACTAATGAAAACATTGTTGGGGTAAAACCTAAAGGGAAAGGCCTAGCACCAAATTGCATTGGCCATCTGATCTAACTTCTGGAGGCAGTCACAATGGTCCTTAGAATTCTTCCCTACCTTATTCCTGTGCTGAGATACAGGCTGCTCCAACCTGCTGTAAAATGCTTGATTTCGAGAGTGATCGAAACTAATGAAAACATTGTTGGGGTAAAACCTAAAGGGAAAGGCCTAGCACCAAATTGCATTGGCCATCTGATCTAACTTCTGGAGGCAGTCAAAATGGTCCTTAGAATTCTTCCCTACCTTATTCCTCTGCTGAGATACAGGGTGCTCCAACCTGCTGTAAAATGCTTGATTTCGAGAGTGATCGAAACTAATGAAAACATTGTTGGGGTAAAACCTAAAGGGAAAGGCCTAGCACCAAATTGCATTGGCCATCTGATCTAACTTCTGGAGGCAGTCAAAATGAGTATTTGAGTTCTTCCCTACCTTATTCCTCTGCTGAGATACAGGGTGCTCCAACCTGCTGTAAAATGCTTGATTTCGAGAGTGAGCGAAACTAATGAAAACATTGTTGGGGTAAAACCTAAAGGGAAAGGCCTAGCACCAAATTGCATTGGCCATCTGATCTAACTTCTGGAGGCAGTCAAAATGGTCCTTAGAATTCTTCCCTACCTTATTCCTCTGCTGAGATACAGGGTGCTCCAACCTGCTGGAAAATGCTTGATTTCGAGAGTGATCGAAACTAATGAAAACATTGTTGGGGTAAAACCTAAATGGAAGGGCCTAGCACCAAATTGCATTGGCCATCTGATCTAACTTCTGGAGGCAGTCAAAATGAGTATTTGAGTTCTTCCCTACCTTATTCCTCTGCTGAGATACAGGGTGCTCCAACCTGCTGTAAAATGCTTGATTTCGAGGGTGATCGAAACTAATGAAAACATTGTTGGGGTAAAACCTAAAGGGAAAGACCTAGCACCAAATTGCATTGGCCATCTGATCTAACTTCTGGAGGCAGTCAAAATGGTCCTTAGAATTCTTCCCTACCTTATTCCTGTGCTGAGATAGAGGCTTCAGCAACGTGCTGTAAAATGCTTGATTTCGAGAGTGATCGAAACTAATGAAAACATTGTTCGGGTAAGACCTAAAGGGAAAGGACTAGCACCAAATACCCTTTGCCATCTGATCTAACTTCTGGAGGCAGTCAAAATGAGTATTTGAATTCTTCCCTACCTTATTGCTCTCCTGAGATACAGGGTGCTCCAAGCTGCTGTAAAATGCTTGATTTCGAGAGTGAGTGAAAGTAATGAAAACATTGTTGGGGTAAAACCTAAAGGGAAAGGCCTAGCACCAAATACCATTTGCCATCTGATCTAACTTCTGGAGGCAGTCAAAATGAGTATTTGAATTCTTCCCTGCCTTATTCCTGTGCTGAGGTACAGGTTGCTCCAAGCTGCAGTAAAATGCTTGATTTCGAGAGTGATCGAAACTAATGAAAACATTGTTGGGGTAAAACCTTAAGGGAAAGGCCTAGCTGCTAATTTCACTGGCCATCTGATCTAACTTCTGGAGGCAGTCAAAATGAGTATTTGAATTCTTCCCTACCTTATTCCTGTGCTGAGATACGGGCTGCTCCAACCTGCTGTTAAATACTTGATTTCGAGAGTGGTCGAAACTAATGAAAACATTGTTTGGGTAAAAACTTAAGGGAAAGTCCTAGCACCAAATACCCTTCGCCATCTGATCTAACGTCTGGAGGCAGTCAAAATGAGTATTTGAATTCTTCCCTACCTTATTCCTGTGCTGAGATACCTTCTGCTCCAGCCTGCTCTTAAAAGCTTCATTTCGAGCGTGATCGAAACTAATGAAAACATTGTTGGGGTAAAACGTAAAGGCAAAGGCCTAGCACCATATACCATTTGCCATCTGATCTAACTTCTGGAGGCAGTCAAAATGAGTATTTGAATTCTTCCCTACCTTATTCCTGTGCTGAGATACAGGGTGCGCCAACATGCTGTAAAATGCTTGATTTCGAGAGTGATCGAAACTAATGAAAACATTGTTGGGGTAAAACCTAAAGGGAAAGGCCTAGCACCAAATTGCATTGGCCATCTGATCTAACTTCTGGAGGCAGTCAAAATGGTCCTTAGAATTCTTCCCTACCTTATTCCTCTGCTGAGATACAGGGTGCTCCAACCTGCTGTAAAATGCTTGATTTCGAGAGTGATCGAAACTAATGAAAACATTGTTGGGGTAAAACCTAAAGGGAAAGGCCTAGCACCAAATTGCATTGGCCATCTGATCTAAGTTCTGGAGGCAGTCAAAATGAGTATTTGAGTTCTTCCCTACCTTATTCCTCTGCTGAGATACAGGGTGCTCCAACCTTCTGTAAAATGCTTGATTTCGAGGGTGATCGAAACTAATGAAAACATTGTTGGGGTAAAACCTAAAGGGAAAGGCCTAGCACCAAATTGCATTGGCCATCTGATCTAACTTCTGGAGGCAGTCAAAATGGTCCTTAGAATTCTTCCCTACCTTATTCCTCTGCTGAGATACAGGGTGCTCCAACCTGCTGGAAAATGCTTGATTTCGAGAGTGATCGAAACTAATGAAAACATTGTTGGGGTAAAACCTAAACGGAAGGGCCTAGCACCAAATCCAATTTGCCATCTGATCTAACTTCTGGAGGCAGTCAAAATGAGTATTTGAGTTCTTCCCTACCTTATTCCTCTGCTGAGATACAGGGTGCTCCAACCTGCTGTAAAATGCTTGATTTCGAGGGTGATCGAAACTAATGAAAACATTGTTGGGGTAAAACCTAAAGGGAAAGGCCTAGCACCAAATTGCATTGGCCATCTGATCTAACTTCTGGAGGCAGTCAAAATGGTCCTTAGAATTCTTCCCTACCTTATTCCTCTGCTGAGATACAGGGTGCTCCAACCTGCTGTAAAATGCTTGATTTCGAGAGTGATCGAAACTAATGAAAACATTGTTGGGGTAAAACCTAAAGGGAAAGGCCTAGCACCAAATTGCATTGGCCATCTGATCTAACTTCTGGAGGCAGTCAAAATGGTCCTTAGAATTCTTCCCTACCTTATTCCTCTGCTGAGATACAGGTGCTCCAACCTGCTGTAAAATGCTTGATTTCGAGAGTGAGCGAAACTAATGAAAACATTTTAGGGGTAAAACCTAAAGGGAAAGGCCTAGCACCAAATTGCATTGGCCATCTGATCTAACTTCTGGAGGCAGTCAAAATGAGTATTTGAGTTCTTCCCTACCTTATTCCTCTGCTGAGATACAGGGTGCTCCAACCTGCTGTAAAATGCTTGATTTCGAGGGTGATCGAAACTAATGAAAACATTGTTGGGGTAAAACCTAAAGGGAAAGGCCTAGCACCAAATTGCATTGGCCATCTGATCTAACTTCTGGAGGCAGTCAAAATGGTCCTTAGAATTCTTCCCTACCTTATTCCTCTGCTGAGATACAGGGTGCTCCAACCTGCTGGAAAATGCTTGATTTCGAGAGTGATCGAAACTAATGAAAACATTGTTGGGGTAAAACCTAAACGAAAGGGCCTAGCAGCTAATTTCATTGGCCACCTGATCTACCTTCTGGAGGCAGTCAAAATGATCCTTAGAATTCTTCCCTACCTTATTCCTGTGCTGAGATAGAGGCTTCAGCAACGTGCTGTAAAATGCTTGATTTCGAGAGTGATCGAAAGTAATGAAAACATTCTTGGGGTAAAACCTAAAGGGAAAGGACTAGCACCAAATACCCTTTGCCATCTGATCTAACTTCTGGAGGCAGTCAAAATGAGTATTTGAATTCTTCCCTACCTTATTGCTCTCCTGAGATTCAGGGTGCTCCAACCTGCTGTGAAATGCTTGATTTCGAGAGTGAGTGAAAGTAATGAAAACATTGTTGGGGTAAAACCTAAAGGGAAAGGCCTAGCACCAAATACCATTTGCCATCTGATCTAACTTCTGGAGGCAGTCAAAATGAGTATTTGAATTCTTCCCTACCTTATTCCTGTGCTGAGGTACAGGTTGCTCCAAGCTGCAGTAAAATGCTTGATTTCGAGAGTGATCGAAACTAATGAAAACATTGTTGGGGTAAAACCTTAAGGGAAAGGCCTAGCAGCTAATTTCACTGGCCATCTGATCTAACTTCTGGAGGCAGTCAAAATGAGTATTTGAATTCTTCCCTACCTTATTCCTGTGCTGAGATACGGGCTGCTCCAACCTGCTGTTAAATGCTTGATTTCGAGAGTGATCGAAACTAATGAAAACATTGTTTGGGTAAAAACTTAAGGGAAAGTCCTAGCACCAAATACCCTTCGCCATCTGATCTAACTTCTGGAGGCAGTCAAAATGAGTATTTGAATTCTTCCCTACCTTATTCCTGTGCTGAGATACCTTCTGCTCTAGCCTGCTCTTAAAAGCTTCATTTCGAGTGTGATCGAAACTAATGAAAACATTGTTGGGGTAAAACGTAAAGGCAAAGGCCTAGCACCATATACCATTTGCCATCTGATCTAACTTCTGGAGGCAGTCAAAATGAGTATTTGAATTCTTCCCTACCTTATTCCTGTGCTGAGATACAGGCTGCTCCAACCTGCTGTAAAATGCTTGATTTCGAGAGTGAGCGAAACTAATGAAAACATTGTTGGGGTAAAACCTAAAGGGAAAGGCCTAGCACCAAATTGCATTGGCCATCTGATCTAACTTCTGGAGGCAGTCAAAATGGTCCTTAGAATTCTTCCCTACCTTATTCCTCTGCTGAGATACAGGGTGCTCCAACCTGCTGTAAAATGCTTGATTTCGAGAGTGATCGAAACTAATGAAAACATTGTTGGGGTAAAACCTAAAGGGAAAGGCCTAGCACCAAATTGCATTGGCCATCTGATCTAACTTCTGGAGGCAGTCAAAATGAGTATTTGAGTTCTTCCCTACCTTATTCCTCTGCTGAGATACAGGCTGCTCCAACCTGCTGTAAAATGCTTGATTTCGAGAGTGATCGAAACTAATGAAAACATTGTTGGGGTAAAACCTAAAGGGAAAGGCCTAGCACCAAATTGCATTGGCCATCTGATCTAACTTCTGGAGGCAGTCAAAATGGTCCTTAGAATTCTTCCCTACCTTATTCCTGTGCTGAGATACAGGCTGCTCCTACCTGCTGTAAAATGCTTGATTTCGAGAGTGATCGAAACTAATGAAAACATTGTTGGGGTAAAACCTAAACGGAAGGGCCTAGCAGCTATTTTCATTGGCCACCTGATCTACCTTCTGGAGGCAGTCAAAATGATCCTTAGAATTCTTCCCTACCTTATTCCTGTGCTGAGATAGAGGCTTCAGCAACCTGCTGTAAAATGCTTGATTTCGAGAGTGAGCGAAACTAATGAAAACATTGTTGGGGTAAAACCTAAAGGGAAAGGCCTAGCACCAAATACCCTTTGCCATCTGATCTAACTTCTGGAGGCAGTCAAAATGAGTATTTGAATTCTTCCATACCTTATTGCTCTCCTGAGATACAGGGTGCTCCAACCTGCTGTAAAATGCTTGATTTCGAGAGTGAGTGAAAGTAATGAAAACATTGTTGGGGTAAAACCTAAAGGGAAAGGCCTAGCACCAAATACCATTTGCCATCTGATCTAACTTCTGGAGGCAGTCAAAATGAGTATTTGAATTCTTCCCTACCTTATTCCTCTGCTGAGATACAGGTTGCTCCAAGCTGCTGTAAAATGCTTGATTATGAGAGTGATCGAAACTAATGAAAACATTGTTGGGGTAAAACCTTAAGGGAAAGGCCTAGCAGCTAATTTCACAGGCCATCTGATCCAACTTCTGGAGGCAGTCAAAATGATCCTTAGAATTCTTCCCTACCTTATTCCTGTGCTGAGATAGAGGCTTCAGCAACCTGCTGTAAAATGCTTGATTTCGAGAGTGATCGAAACTAATGAAAACATTGTTGGGGTAAAAACTTAAGGGAAAGTCCTAGCTCCAAATACCCTTCGCCATCTGATCTAACTTCTGGAGGCAGTCAAAATGAGTATTTGAATTCTTCCCTACCTTATTCCTGTGCTGAGATACAGGCTGCTCCAGCCTGCTGTTAAAAGCTTCATTTCGAGTGTGATCGAAACTAATGAAAACATTGTTGGGGTAAAACGTAAAGGAAAAGGCCTAGCACCATATACCATTTGTCATCTGATCTAACTTCTGGAGGCAGTCAAAATGAGTATTTGAATTCTTCCCTACCTTATTCCTCTGCTGAGATACAGGGTGCGCCAACCTGCTGTAAACAGCTTGATTTCGAGAGTGATCGAAACTAATCAAAACATTGTTGGGGTAAAACCTAAAGGGAAAGGCATAGCACTAAATACCGTTTGCCATCTGATCTAACTTCTGGAGGCAGTCAAAATGGTCCTTAGAATTCTTCCCTACCTTATTCCTGTGCTGAGATAGAGTCTTCAGTACCTGCTGTAAAATGCTTGATTTCGAGGGTGATCGAAACTAATGAAAACATTGTTGGGGTAAAACCTAAAGGGAAAGGCCTAGCACCAAATTGCATTGGCCATCTGATCTAAGTTCTGGAGGCAGTCAAAATGAGTATTTGAATTCTTCCCTACCTTATTCCTTTGCTGAGATACAGGGTGCTCCAACCTGCTGTAAAATGCTTGATTTCGAGAGTGATCGAAACTAATGAAAACATTGTTGGGGTGTATTGGGTTGAACTGAGGTGGAGTTAATTCTCCTCACAGCATCATTTTAGTGCTGTGGTTTTTTTGCAGCAGCAGTTGAGAACACAGCAGTGTTTTGGCTACGGCTGAATTCAGTATCCGAGCTGTGTCCTTTCAACATTTCCCTGCCCCAGGAGTACATTGAGGGGTGGGCAGGATCTTGGGAGGGGACACAACTGAGCCAGCTGACTCAGACTGGCCAAAGAGGTATTCCATACCATCTGACGTCAGCTCAGGTATAAGAAGGATGTGAAAGAAGGAAGTGTTGGGGATTCGTCCATGGCGTTTATCCTCCCAAGGAACCACCAAGCTTAGAGAGCCCTGCTTCCCGAGACCGACCACCGTCCTGCTGATGGGAAGTAGAGATTAACATCTCTCTCTCTTCTTTCTTTGCTTCCGTGCGGTCTATTTGCTGTTTGCTTATTAGTGTTATTAAATTGCTCCTATCTTATCCCCGGCTTCTGTTATATTTTCTTTCCCTTCTTCCCCTGTTCACCTAAGAGGGGGAGTGATAGAGCGGCTTGGTGGGTATCTGGCCTCCAGGCCAGAGCCAAACCACCACAGTCCTTTTTGGTGCGTTGGCCGGGAAAACGAAAATATAACATAGCTGTAGTTTCTGCAGTTTTTTTTTTTATATAAACTTGCTTATGATACAGGCTTCTGTGCTGGTCACGTGGCTTGCTGATAATTTCTGCTTTGTTTTGGAAATACTTCATTTGTTTAGGAACATGCCGAAGCAAATAACGTCTATGTGTCTCTTTCTCCTGTTTGTAGGGCTGCTGTTCTGTGGGAGCTATGCTAGAGAGATCATCATTTCTGTCTCCCCACCTGAAATGAGTGTAGAGAATTTTATTATGCAGGCCCCCAAAATTTTGATCCATCCATATGTGAGCTCCCTAGTGCTGCTAATTAACATTATTGGCATGTTGCGGGTTTTGTGGAGTTTGATTCCATCATGGCATGAGAAGAGACAGTCTTCGGGTGGGGATATATTGAAGTGTGACTTGAAGCGCTCAGTCCCTGGGTGGCAGGGTGTGTGGAAGGATTTGGGCAGATTCCTAGGACGGTTATCACCTCCCATAGCCTGGGACTTTACCCCAGAAGAGGCGAGCGATCCTACTAAACTAACTCGCCATCTGATAGAAGGGTGCCTCGCTTATCCCAATGAGAACAAACAACTTCTTGCACTTTACTGGGGCCTGGCCTGTGCTTACCGAGCCACAGTTCAATACTCTATGAGGACTATGGCTGAGGCAGGCACCCAAACACTACCTGAGGACACCGTGGTGGAGATGGGGACCCAGACAGCAACCAGAGAGATTGCCCCAGTTGTAAAAAAGAAGCAGTGGACAAGGAGGTCAACAGGTCCCTCTCATCGATTGATAAGGGATGAGGAGGATTATGATCAAGAGGCTGGTCCATCAAGTGGGAGATCAGAGGATGTGAGTGAGATTAGACAAGAGGCAGAGACTACTCGGTCCTTGACCTCAGCAGAACTGAGAGACATACGCAAGGATTATAGTCGCCAGCCAGGAGAGCGAATGGCTGCTTGGCTGCTCCGGTGCTGGGATAATGGGGCTGACAGCCAACTGCTGGAAGGCAAAGAGGCCCAACAATTGGGACCCATTGCTAGAAACAGAGGTATTGAGAAAGGCATTGCAAAGGAGACAGGCATATGCAGCCTCTGGAGACGACTCCTGCTAAGTGTGAGGGCCAGGTACCCATGCAAGGAGGACCTTATGAGTTCTCCAGGGAAGTGGAATACAGCAGATGAAGGAATCCAATACTTAAGAGAATTAGCGGTGTTGGAAGTTATCTATAGTGATTTAGATGATCAAAGTGTCTCCACAGATCCAGAAGATGTCCCATGCACACGGGCCATGTGGAGGAAAGTGATCCAAGGCGCTCCAGCATCGTATTCTAACAGCCTAGCAATGATGTACTATTTGGATGAGGACGCACGGTCTGTGGAGATTGTGTCAGCCTGGCTCCAGAATTTTGAAGATAACCTCTGCACTAACTCATCTCCACGCGCCAGTGCCTCATTGACCAGGTCTACTCCAAGAAATCTGTCCCCTCCTGCCTCAATCGGAGAGAGAGGGAGCCCTAGACGCACACCACGTGGAATACTCTGGTTTTTCCTTCGTGACCAGGGGGAGGACATGAGGAAGTGGGATGGTGAACCCACTTATAAACTGGAAGCTCGGGTACGTGAACTGAAAGGAAAAACAACAACTAAAAAGGGATCATTTAAGAAAACAGCAAAGGTATCTGCTGTAAAGAGCCAGGAAAGTAATCAACGATCTCTCAGGAGAAGAATTGAGGTTACACCCCTTGATCCCGATGAGGGGACCTCTGGCCAGGTACTACCCAGATCAGACAGTGAATGCTCTGATGAGGACCAGGAGTAGAGGGTCCCTGCCTTCGGCCAGGAGGAGGAGAGGGATGACAGAGTATATTGGACTGTGTGGATTCGATGGCCTGGCACATCAAAGCCACAGAAATACAAGGCGCTGGTAGACACAGGGGCGCAGTGTACATTGATGCCATCAGGGCATAGAGGTGCTGAATCTCTTTGGATTTCTGGAGTGACAGGAGGCTGCCAAGAGCTGTCTGTATTAGAAGCTGATGTGAGCCTAACAGGGGACAAGTGGGAAAGACATCCCATTGTGACTGGACCAGAAGCCCCTTGCATTCTTGGTATTGATTATCTCAAGAGGGGGTACTTCAAGGATTCAAAGGGTTATAGATGGGTTTTTGGTGTGGCCACGGTGAATACAGAGAAGATCAGACAGCTGTCTACCCTGCCTGGCCTTTCAGAAAGTCCTTTCGTTGTGGGATTGCTACAGGTTGAAGAACAACAGGTGCCAATTGCTACTAGAACAGTGCATCGACGGCAGTATCGTACAAACCGAGACTCCCTGGGTCCCATTCATGAACTGATTCACCAGCTGGAGATCCAGGGAGTGATCAGCAAAACACACTCACCTTTTAACAGCCCCATATGGCCAGTGCCAAAATCTGATGGAGGATGGAGATTAACTGTGGACTATCGTGGCCTGAATGAAGTGACACCACCACTGAGTGCTGCTGTACCAGACATGCTAGAGCTCCAGTATGAGCTGGAGTCAAAGGCAGCTAAATGGTACGCTACTATTGACATCGCCAATGCGTTCTTCTCAATCCCATTGGCAGCAGAGTGCAGGCCACAATTTGCTTTCACCTGGAGGGGTGTTCAATACACGTGGAATCGATTGCCCCAGGGGTGGAAGCATAGCTCCACCATTTGTCATGGACTAATTCAGAGTGAACTGGAAAAGGGTGAGGCCCCTGAACATCTCCAGTACATTGATGACATCATTGTGTGGGGCGATAAAGCAAAGGAAGTGTTCGAGAAGGGAGAAAAAATCATTCAAATACTCTTAAAGGCTGGGTTTGCTATAAAGAAAAGCAAAGTCAAAGGACCTGCGCAAGAAATTCAGTTCTTGGGAATAAAGTGGCAAGATGGACGCCGTCATGTACCTATGGATGTGGTCAACAAGATAACAGCCATGTCTCCACCATCCAACAAGAAAGAGACACAATCCTTTCTAGGCCTTGTAGGGTTCTGGAAGATGCATGTTCCAGGCTACAGTCAGCTTGTCAGCCCTCTCTATCGAGTAACTCGAAAGAAGAATCAATTTGAATGGGGTAGTGAGCAGCAACAAGCTTTTGAACAGATCAAACAAGAGATAGCTCGTGCAGTGGCACTTGGGCCCATTCGCACAGGACCATTGGTGCAGAATATCCTTTACACCGCAGCTGGGGAGCATGGTCTTACTTGGAGCCTCTGGCAGAAGACACCAGGTGAAACCCGAGGTCGGCTGTTAGGATTTTGGAGTAGAGGATATCGAGGATCAGAAGCCCACTATACACCAACTGAGAAGGAGATCTTAGCAGCCTATGAGGGAGTTCGAGCTGCATCAGAAGTAGTGGGTACAGAAGCAACTCTCCTCTTAGCACCAAGGCTGCCTGTGCTGCATTGGATGTTCAGAAGAAACATCCCTTCTACTCATCATGCCACCAGTGCTACATGGAGTAAGTGGGTAGCACTGATTACACAGCGAGCTCGACTGGGAAAACCAAACCACCCAGGAATTCTGGAAGAGATTATGGACTGGCCAGAAGGTAGGGATTTTGGAGCATCGCCTGAGGAAGTGGTTCGTGCCCAAGAGGCACCACCATACAACGAGTTACCTGAAGATGAAAGGCCTTATGCTCTGTTTACTGATGGATCATGTCGTGTAGTAGGAAGCCATCGGAAGTGGAAAGCTGCTGTATGGAGTCCTACACGACAAGTTGTTGAGACTACTGAAGGAGAAGGTGAATCAAGTCAATATGCAGAGGTGAAAGCCATCCAACTTGCTCTAGAAATTGCTGAAAGAGAAAAGTGGCCAGTACTTTATCTTTACACAGATTCTTGGATGGTGGCCAATGCCTTGTGGGGATGGCTACAGCAGTGGAAGAAGACCAATTGGCAACGCAGGGGCAAGCCTAT